>NC_136464.1:77794215-78081718 GCF_902686455.1 Sciurus vulgaris
TTTGAAAATATTCTGAAAATTTGAGGCAGAGATGCAAATAACTTGGATAATTTTCATCACCATGGAAAATAAATTACTTGAAGTCTCGATCAAAATGTGGAATCCACCCTGGGTGCATGTGAAAAGGGGACTCCCGAAACCCAAGAAAAGATATTTTCCAAGACAAAACAGAGTCTTTGGGTTTACATCTGTGAGAAAAGATGAGGGGAAATTCTGCTCTCTTCCTGTAACATCATTTGAACCTGATAATTCTGAAATATATCAACTGATATTTGCTGGCAGAAAAATAAGCAAAAACCTCAAAGGATATGTCAGTATGCAGATCTAGGCTAACATGTGGTTGTCACATAAGGCTACTAGTGGGGGCCAAAATCAGTGTGTTCACTACGTGTGTAGCTAAAGTTAGACTAGAAGTTGTCAGAAGATTCCAGTACACACACACACACACACACACACACACACACACACACACAGTTATAGAAAGTAAGAAATTTATATCTGCATAATTCAGGTTCCTATTCTTCCTGAAGATTATTTTACCAACAAGAAGCTTTTACTAGAAATTTTATACATATTTATTATATTTATTTATTGTAGATGCAAAACAGTGTTGCTGCTTTGGGAACAATGAGCATAAAAGTATATGTCTATGTGAACTAAAAAGTGTTGCAAATATTTAAGTCTGTGTGTAACCATGAAGACTCAAGAATCTGGATCAAACTGGTTGAAAATTTAATCATTACAAAACCAGTTTTAATAGCAAAACTGCAGCAAGAGAATCAACAGAAATAAATGAATTAATATCTATAATATATAAACAACTCAAAAAGTTTAACACCATAAAAAAAAACCCAATTGATAAAATGGTCAAAATAACTAAACAGACACTTCTCAAAAGAAGAACTACAAATGACCAACAAATACATGAAAAAATGTTCAACATATCAAGCAATCATGGAAATGACATTTAAAATTACACTGAGATTTCATCTTATCCCAGTCAGAATGGTAATTATCAAGAATTCAAATAACAATAATACTGATGAATATGTGGGGAAAAAGGTAAACTTATACTTTGTTGGTGGGCCTGGAAATTAGTACAACCACTCTGTAAAGTAGTATGGAGATTTCTCCAAAAATTAGGAATGGACCACCATAGGATCCTGCTATACCATTCTTCAGGACATATCCAAATCATCTAAAATCAGCATACTATAGAGATACAGCCACATCAATGGTTATAGCAGTTCAATTCACAATAATCAAGTTATGAAATCAAACTATGTGCTTGCCAACAGATAAATAGATAAAGAAAAATGTGGTATATACATACAATGGAGCATTACTCAGGCATAACAAAGAACGAAATTATGGTATTTGCTGGTAAATGAATGGAACTAGACACCATGATGCTAAGTAAAATAGGCAAGTCCCAGAAAATCAAGTGTCAAATGTTTTCTCTAATTTATGAAACCTAGACCAAAATAAGGGAAATAAAAAGGAACGGGGTGGGGAACTCCATGAAAAAAGGTCAGTGGAATAGAGGAAGGAGATTGAGGGAGGGGAGAGGGATGGGAAAAGAGAAGAATGGTGGAATTAATACAACCAAATTTTCCTACTTACATATACAAATGTACATAGTAAATTTAATTAATTTAAAAGGAAAACTATAAATAAATATAGAAAGATCAGCAGAAGAGGGGGAAGGGAACAGGGGGTGGAAGAGAGAGG
This sequence comes from Sciurus vulgaris, assembly GCF_902686455.1. Taxonomy (NCBI): domain Eukaryota; kingdom Metazoa; phylum Chordata; class Mammalia; order Rodentia; family Sciuridae; genus Sciurus; species Sciurus vulgaris. Next base: position 77,795,947 of record NC_136464.1, read on the forward strand.
GGAAAGGGGAAGTACTTGTCACCTAATTGGAGCAAATTATATCCCATTCTTGTATAATTGTGTCAAAATGAACCCTAATGTTACCTGTAACTAAAATCAACTGATAACAAAAGCAAAATAAAAAGTAGACAAATGTCAATGGATACTGCAACAGAATAATTAAGCTAATTATTATAATATTAATAGGTAACTTTTATTAGCAACGCCTAGGTACCACTCTTATAATCATTTTTGTGTGTATTAAATAATTTAATATCCCCAATAATTGTACGATAAATGTTTGCTATAATTCTTATTTATATATGAAAAATCCAAGACACAGAAGAGTTTTGCAATTTGCCATGGTCACCCTGGTGCTGGGTTAAAGAATATTGATCATCTATGAAGTTTGGTTCTTAAAATCACATTTGTATTCACTCTGTTATGCTACCTGTTATATCAGTGAAAAAATAAAAGGGAAAACGTGTATAAGAAATTTATACTTACTACAATCTATAGATACAGATGAAAATATTCCCTTCAATTGTGAAGAGACTAGAAATTGGCAGAAGATTCCAGTACACACACACACACACATTTATAGAAAGTGTGAAATTTATATCTGCACAATTCAGGTTCCTACTGTTCCTGAAGATTATTTTACCAACAAAAAGCTCTTACTAGAAATTTTATACATATGTATTATAGAAATGGAAGGTAGGAAAAAGAAAAAGTACAAGTGAATATGACATTTTATCAAAACTACCAATGTGGTAAGCCAAAAAGCAAAACTTAAAATGTCAAAATACTGAATTAATACAGAATATGTTTTCTGATAGTGTTGTTGTCAGTGAGCGATGCTAGAAATGAGTAATAAATAATCAGGAGGAAAAAAAGGAAAAGGAAATTTTACTTTTAATTTGAATGCCTGAAAATAATAAATTTCACCATATTTTGACTATTGGGATAGTAGTGTAGCACTCACTAGGGGCCACCTTCCTCAGGGTGCAGGTGAATGAGTTGAGCAAAGTGCTGACACTTGCCCGGCTTAAGAACACATCCACCAGCACTGCCTGGGATAGTCTTGTTCCAGGTAAACTCTACACCTTGGTCCTGACAGACTCAGATGCTCTTACCGGTGGGTTCACCAATACATTGAATGACACTACTTTCTGGTTGTCAACATGAAGGGCAATCAAGTCAGCTGTGGGTACAGTCCTCTGATATTATGTGAGTTCCAGGTCTCCCCGCATCACAGGCTTCCACCAGATATGTCTGGCTGATCTATGAGAAGGAGGGGCCACTGATGTCTGAGGATCCCAGTCTCAGCTCACCATCTGGGGAAAGTTCAAGGTAGTGGCCTTCTGCAAGAGGGAGCTCCTCTTCCAGTGACCAGGGTCTTGCTAGCTGAATGAATTGACTAAAGCTCAAACTGTCTGGGCAAATGCTTGAGAAGTACAGGAAGCTCAGAGACTTACATTCTCCTCAGACCCCTAAGTTCAGTGATGTGTTCAGGTTTTTCCTTTTTCCAGGGTCCTTCACACAGGTAAGGCATGAACTATCATGCAGTGGTTTAGGGTGACTTTTCTTCCCATCTGTCCCTTATGATTCTCGATAGTCATACATCCTGGTTTATGTTTCTGATAAAATTTGAACTCTATTTCAGGAATATTTAGTACTGAGGTGGGGAGTCATCACATTGTTTAAAAAAATAGCAATTAGGAACTTAAAGAAGAAAAAAAATTAGGTAAAAGATCAGGTCTGCAGGAAAGGGGCAACTTGTCAAAATATCCCTAATAGAGGTTTAAAGTTTTAAAAAGGAGAGAAGGATTCTTTGTATTTGCCTTTGTGAGCTTGAGCCTAGAATTGTGCACATAGGCAGTATTTTCTCAGATGTCCTTTTATGGTGTCATGTCCCAGAGATATGCATCTTGGCTAAACCCCAATGTGATATAGCTCAGATAGCTGATCAGGTGTCAATATCCTGGCTTTAGCTCCTTTAAAGAGCAAAATGAGAAAAAACAAACAATAGGTAGGATGGTTTTGCTACTGGTGAGAACTGGCCATCTTTACAAGTGAGACCTGGCCACTTAAACAAGCCGTAATGCTAGATATGTTGTCAGGGGTCCTTAAATCTGTGCCTGCTAGCTTGATCACTTTTTGGTGTAGGAAAAGCTGGTCTGGAGATGTGTAATGTTGTGTTAATTCTACTGTTCTCTTGCTGTTAATAAAAAGTGAATACATTGGACTATTTTAAAAAATAGAAAAAATTAAAACCATTTTAATAGGTTCTCTGGGCTCCAATGTCCCAGCTGTGGCCCTGAGTCAAGCTGTGCTAATGTTGCTCCTCTTCCTTGTCTTTACTCCTTGACCATTCCTTGAACAACTGCTGTTTGGGCAGCTGCAGGCCTCAGTCCAAACAGGGTCACATCCCCAGCTTTCAAGGCTCACTCCTGGGATGCACCGCCTAGCTCCACCCTTCCTTCCTTCCCTTGTGCCCACCCACTCTCTCCTGGTCCTCCTCCAGGACTCAATGGTCTCCTTCCCCTGTTCAGTTTGTTTCAGTCCATGCCCTGAGGCATATTTCCCTATCACTTTCTAATCCGTTAGTGACCACAGTGTCACTGCATCATGGAAGCCTGAGTTTCAGACTCAAGGGAGCCCAAGTATTAGGAAAGAAAAAAGTAGGCCAGTGCACCCTCACCAGTGCTGTACTCCAGCCCTGCCTGACAAGAAAAGACCAGGGAAGATGACCAACTTGGGAAAGAGAACACTCCCATCACAGCCAAATTCCGGATCAAGAGGTCTTGTCCCTGTTTGTCATTTATATCCCTGTGGATATCAAATTTTAGCACTCTGTCTGCTTTTCAGACCACGTAAGTGTTCTGTTGTAGAGCTCCCATATAAGCAGCTCATAGATTTTTTTTTCAGTTTTGAAACTATCTCAGAAGCAAAAGCTGCACAGAATATTTTGCATGACATCAGCTTCAATCCTGAAATCCTGCAAACAATTTCACTAGAATTTGCTAATGCAAACACAAAACTGGCAATAATAAACTGACAGGGAAACTCTGGGTACTCCTTCACCAAATAGTATTCCTCAGTTCATTGTCAGAGAGTAATGTAAGCCCAAGGCACCTGCACTTTAATCCAGTAAAATCCCTGAAAAGTGAGTCAGCTACCCTTCTTACTCAAGGGAATTGGCAATTGCTCTTACTCCTCCTGTGTTTACCTCCTGCTCCATTGTATGCCCACAGGTGTTGACCAGCTCCCTCCTAGGCTGCAAGTCTCCTCAGTTCTGATGACTGATAGGGCCCAAGTGTGTGTTGGAGGTATCTGTGGACAATTCGTGGTATCTTTGCTGGTGAAGAAGATTGCCCAGATATTCTGCAAAACTGCCAGTTTTGATTCTTTCAGGACTTTGATACAGTCTCCATCATACATATCTTTTTCTCAAAAGATATTAAAAATGCTTTACTCTTTTCTACTGTGTAACAAATAGTATTTTATTTTATGAATGCCTGGTCCAACACACATTTCTATACAATTTGGAGATATTTGCAAATGAAGCAAAAAGGAAGTCAACCCAAAACCAAGAAAGTGAGTATTCATGCCAAATGGTTTCAGTATGAGAGGACAGATTCTTACACTGGTTTGGAACACAACTTCTATGTTTGAATTTGAATGATTACAATTGAAAATACATGTTTCTTTTCTGAGGCATGTTTCTAAATATTACAAATTTCCAAGAATTCAATTGTCAATATATAGAATTTCTCTGCCTGTTCAGAGTACAGGGTATATTAGTAAGGTAGAGTTAGGTGTTAGAAAGAGAACCACTCTCTGCAGTCCTAAATCTGTAATCCCATTTCCTATAGGATTTCCCTGTAGGACAACTAAAGTCTCCAGGAGTTTCTTGAATGTCTACTTTCAACTGGGAAAAATAATACTTTGGTAAAATTCCTGACCAAAATTTTACCTGACAGCTGTATGTGTAACTCTTCAAATGTTGTGTTGTTTTAGTCAGCTTTATAATTGTCACAAAAAAAAAAAAAAAAAAAAAAAAAAAAACAGTAAGAACTATGTAGAGGAGGAAAAGTTAGTTTATTTCGGGCTCATGGTTTCAGAGTTTTCACTCTATAGACAGCCAGCTACATTGCTCTTGGCTCAAAGTAAGGCAGGTTTTCTAAGAAAACAATTCCAAGATTAATAATAAAGATCTTTTCTTTCTTTTAGGGTACATATACCATTGAGCTCCTTTCATTTCTGAGTTTAATATATCTATTTACTATTTAAATAGTTATGTAAATAATGATTAAATTACTTTTGAATATGAACAAAAATAGCTGACATGATTCAGGTTCAAGATTTTAATTGAAATATTACTAGGGTTGTGCCATCTAAACATTATGTTGTCTACTGCTTTTGCAGGAGGGTTCTTATTTTAAGTCCTCTTGTTTCACTTTCACTACTGTTTAATTAGAAATACTTAACAAAAGTGTTCCTTCATAGACTGAGATGATCCCCAGCTTTTTCTCTTTTAAATTGCTGAGTAGACTTGAATTCTCTGAGAAAAAATATCTTCTCTGTATTTATTTTTCTAGAATGCATTATCATTTTTAATAGATTCTTGGCAACTTTTCTAGTTAAATTTTCTAATCTCCATTCATCTATGCTACTTTTGTGCCATTTTGAGGTTTTATTATTTATCATGTTTTTCTAAATTAATAAATGAATCACTTAGAGTTCCATGTTAGATCCCTCTAGTTCGAGGAATTCTTAAATTTCTTGGAGTCCAATGAGCTGGTCAAGAGTTAGCTAGAATTTAGCTATTAACCCATGTGATCCTCCTGCCTTTGTAATCACAACTGATAGTCCCCTCTCTGATACAATTCATCCATTTATGTTCAAAATTTACTAAGTTATGTGTATCTACATGAAGTTTATTTCAGAAATAGTCCTCCCTCTTGGTTCTTAATTGGATGACTAATAATTATCTGTTTTATTCTCTTGAAGTTCCTTTTTCTGTTTTTAATTAATTTATTTGATACTGGGAATTGAGCCAGAGGCACTTTACAACCAACTGTATTCCCAGCATTTTTTCTTTCTTATTTTGTGCAGGATCTCACGAAGTTGCTTAGGACTTCATTAAATTGTGCTGACCATGAAATTGCAATCCTCCTGTGATCCTTCTGACTCAGCCTTCCAAGTTGAGTTTCTGGGATTAAAGGTGTATGCTACTTCTCTTGACCTCTTGTTTAAAAAAAATCTCTACCAGAATTGTGGTTATTTCTCTTTTTCATAAGTAATATTAAAGTTTCAAGTGCCTTTTTAATCCCTTAATATTGAGAAGCGTGGCATAGTGGCTTATAACTGTAATCCCAGCATGTCAGAGGCAAAGGCAAAACATCTCAAGTCTGAAGCCAGACTTGGCAATTTAATGAGACCCTGTCTCAAAATCATTTTTTTTAAATAGGAGTGGGTATATCCCTCAGTGGTAGTGTGTCTCTGAGTTTCATCCCCAGTATTAAGGAATAGTAGGAGGAAGTTTGAGAGCCACAAATGCAATGATCATTTGTATTTTTAGTCATATTTTGGATAGATTAATCCCTTATATTGGATATCCTTCATTTTTATTGTTACTAATGTTTATTAATACTTTTAAGACTAAAGTATGTTATCTCATAACATAAATACTAAGAAGTTTCATCTTTTGTAATTTTTTTATTTTTACAGACTGCATTTTGATTATATACAAATGGGGTACAACTTTTCATTTCTATGGTTGTACACAATGTAGCTTCACACCATTCATGTAATCATACATGTACATAGGGTAATACTGTCTGTCTCAGTCTACTATCTTTCCTTTCCCTACTCCTTCCCTCCCCATTTTCCTCTACACCATCCAAATTTCCTTCATTCTTCTCCACTACCCCCATCTCGTTTTGTATCGTTATCCACTTATCAGAGAAAGCATTTGGCTTTTGGGGTTTTGGGCTTGGCCTATTTCACTTAGCATGATATTTTCCAACTTCACCATTTACTAGCAAAAGCCATAATTTTATTCTTCTTTATGACTGACTAATATTCCATTGTGTACATATACCACAGATTCTTTATCCATTCATCAACTGAAGGGCATCTTGGTTGGTTCCACAATCTAGCTATTGTGAATTGAACAGCTATGAACATTGAATTGACTGTATCACTGTATGTAGTATGCTGATTTTAAATCCTTTGGGTATAAACCGAGGAGTGGAATAGCTGGGTCAAATGTGGGTCCATTTTTCTGAGGAATCTCCATACTGCTTTCCAGAGTGGCTCTACCAATTTGCAAACCCATCAGCAGTGTATGAGTGTGCCTCTCCCCCATCCACACCAAAACTTATTATTGCTTGTGTTCTTGATAACAGCCATTTCATCTTTTAAGTCCTTCAGCTACTGTAAAATAACATGACTGCTGCTGGTCTTGGAGTGCTCCTTAAACTGTTTTTTCCGTAGCTCAGAATTTTAGTTTTGATAATTTCTTTCATGAGTGGCTTCATACAGAAGACCTTCACCAGTGAGCCAGCTAGACACTTCGGGCCCCTCAGACCTCTCAGGGAATGCACTCTCTGAGTTTGGGCACTCTGAGAGCTTTCCAGACCTAGCTGTGCCGGTCTGTCAGAAGCACATGATCTCTTGCTTCATCTAGTGTTTGTGATCAGTACTGCAGGTTCTTTGGTGCTCAGCAAGCTATCAAGTTTTCTGGTTCTCAGTGACTCCTAGTTATCCAAATTATGCCACCAATGCTAGTGCTCTCTTGTCACAGGAGACAGCGGTCTCAGAAGAGCCAGAATGTTGGACTTATGTTCCCTCTCTTCTGACCCCCAAGGGGAAAACTGAGAATTGGGCATTTTCTCATGATCACACCAAGCTGTGTCTATAGGGGAATGGGCTGATCTGGGTGAAACAGCTTTCCTTTCCCATTTCATTGGGGCCATTCCTGGTTTTGCACTGTCTCCATTTTGTTGTTGCTGTTCAACAATTATTTGAATGAGGTGGGGGTTGTATATACATGCGTGGATGTGGAAAAGAAAATAGATTTGCATGGAGTCTAATGAGTAAATGTAAAATGACCTGTGTGAAATTGTCCTGATTTGTTAAAGTGAAAATCAGTGGTAACTTTGGGAAAAACAATTTTAGAGGAGTTCTGAAGAGAAAAACACTACAGTGAGTTTAAGGATGAATGAGGGACCTGGGACATGGCTCAGGAGAAGAGTCGTCCCTGTGGATAATCTGAGCATGACGCCCCCCACAACCCCCGAAAAGGAAAATGAATCTAAGTTTATGAGACCAGACTCTCCTTTCAAGGACATCATATCTAAGTGGCCTAATTGAAAAGGATCCAGTTTTCTTCTTCTTTTACTGTATTTTCAATTCTTACATAATGATCATAAGTATGTTTGAAATACTTTGAAGATTTAAAAAACTCCTTTATATGTGGCACCAAAAAACTAGAACAAGGTATAATCATTTCATAAAATGTTAATCTAAACTAAAAGATTCATTGACTATTTCTTACTGAACTATTATATAAGCTTATTATCAATTTATAAGCTTATCAATTTTCTCATAAAGATCACAGAAAGAATAATAATTTTAAGGACAGCATTTCATGCTGTGCAACAGTCCTGTAATTTGGGGGCATTTTATACTAGTCAAATATACAAAGTAATTAGTCATATTGAAATATTGAATTTAATAATTAACAAAGGGGGATAAATTCAGAAAATAATCTTATTTTATAAACAAATTTTGTGAATTATATAGGAGGTCCATCTATAAAAAATGGTGTAGTACATTGTAAAATATATTGTCTATGACAAGGACAATGACATGACTGCAGGGTACCACTGAAGATGAACTGCATTAGCAGCACCTTTGGTTTAACACAAGGATCAGTGAATTAGTACTTGTGAGAAAAATTCAGTGTATAGGCTGTTTTTATAAATGAAGTATGTCTGTTTTTGCTTTTGTTTTACAGGGCTGGGATTGAACCCCAGGCTTCATTAATGCTAAGTAAACACTCTACCACTGAGCTATACTACTATCCTCTGGCAGATATTCCTTAATGAATGAATCAAAGTGATATTGGCCATTTGTGGAACTAAGTACATACCTCCATAGTTTCTTGTGACCATGTGACTGAGGTCTCCAGCAATTTGCTCATTTGACTAGAGATTTCCTTTAAGTCCTGGGGAATGTCTGTTCTTCCTGGAGGCTGTAAATTGTTCTTGGCCAGGTGGGTTTCTTCAACACCAAACCAGAAGAGTCTGTGCAGCCAAATTTGCTGCATTGGGAAGAACTCAGCATCACACTCATAACATTCCTGCCTAATGGCATAATATGCATCCAGTCATGAGGTAACATCATCTGATCCCAAACTTAAAAAAAAATCCACAAAACTGACAAATACCATTCCAACAACTTAAATGTCATGTAAAGTAAAGAAAGACAGGAACTGTTTCAGACTAAAGGAGACTAAAGAAACAGGACCACTGGACACAATGAATTATGGATCATGAAAACTTCCAAGCTTGGTTTTATTTTGGTTATAAAGGACATTGTTGAAATACTGGCAAATTATGAATAAGTATTATAGATTACATATTAATATTTAACCAGAGTGAGAGCCTTTCTGCACAGAACCAGCTCCAAGTCCCTGAGCCAGCACGCGGTGAGCTCCGGCCCACCCGCAGTTTGATTCAGAGACCAGGACAGGGCAGCCAGGAACTTCCCCAAGCAGCCCGGCTCCCTCCGGTGGGAAGCGCCTTTCTAGGCTAGCTTCTCAGAGCAGACCGCCCCGTGAGAGCCTTTCTACACAGAGCCAGCCACAAGTCCCCAAGCCAGTGGTGACCTCCGACCCACAAGCAGCCTCTGAGACCAGGGCAGGGCAGCCAGAGACCTCTCCAGGCGGCCCTGCCTCCTCCGGCCACAGGCTTTTTCCACGGGGCGATCCAAGATGGCAGACTAGAGGGTGACTGCATCTCCAGTCACTCCAGAACCCAGGATTCAAGAAGGGAAGGCATTGAGAGACTTGGACTAAAATAGAACCACAGGGTGAGGCTTACCCACCTGGTGAAGCTCGGCCCGGGTGGCAGGCCTGGATTTGGGAGGCTTATTAGAGTAGGGCAGTGCAACTAGAGCCTTCTCCAGGCAGCCCTGGGCACTCCAGCGGTAGGCTCCTCCCACACGGTCAGCTTCTTGGAGCAGGCCCCCCAGTGAGAGCCTTTCCACACAGAGCCAGCTCCAAGCCCTGGAACCAGTAGTGGGCTAGGGACAACTTTCTTCAGAAGCACTGCATTATCAAGTTACTCCAAAACTTCAGGCTACTGAAGGCTGGGAGGTGATACACTGGAAATCTACAGGGACACTATAAGCCAATAGAGGAAATCTGCAATATCACAGAGTCCCACTGACATCTGACCAATATGAGAAAACAAGGGAAGAAAATGTCCCAAACAAACCTAGATACTATATTAATAAAACCCAATGACAGCACAGCAGAAGAAATGTCAGAAAGGGAGTTCAGAATGTACATAATTAAAACAATCAGAGAAGCAAACGATGAGATGAAAGAGCAAATGCAAGCATTGAAGGAGATGAAAGAGCAAATGCAGTCATTAAATGATCACACCAATCAACAGTAAAAAGACCAAATACAGGAAGCAAGAGATCATTTCAATAAAGAGTTAGAGATATTAAAAAAAAAAAACAAAACAGAAATCCTTGAAATGAAGGAAACAATAAACCAAGTTAAAAACTCCATAGAAAGCATAACCAATAGGATAGAACACCTGTAAGACAGAACCTCAGATATTGAAGACAAAATATTTAATCTTCAAAACAAAGTTGATCAAACAGAAAAGATGGTAAGAAATCATGAACAGAATCTACAAGAATTATGGGATATCACGAAAAGGACAAATTTAAGAATTATTGGGATTGAGGAAGGCTTAGAGAAACAAACCAAAGGAATGAACAATCTATTCAATGAAATAATATCAGAAAATTTCCCAAATCTGAAGAATGAAATAGAAAACCAAGTACAAGAGGCTTATAGGACTCCAAATACACAAAATTACAACAGACCCACACAAAGGCACATTATTATGAAAATACCTAACATACAAAATAAAGACAGAATTTTAAAGGCCATGAGAGAAAAGTATCAAATTACATTCAGGGGGAAACCAATAAGAATATCAGCACATTTTTCAATCCAGACACTAAAAGCTAGAAGGGCCTGGAACAACATTTACCAAGCCCTGAAAGAAAACGGATGCCAACCAAGAATCTTATACCCAGCAAAACTTACTTTCAGATTTGATGATGATATAAGATCCTTCCATGATAAACAAAAGCTAAAGGAATTTACAAAAAGAAAGCCGGCATTACAGAACATTCTCAGCAAAATATTCCATGAGGAAGAGATGAAAAACAACGATGCAAATCAGCAATGGGAAGAACTAGCCTAAAGGAATAGCCAAATAAAGGAGAAACCAAATCATGTCAAAAAAAAAAAAAAATGAGTCAAATGTCTGAATACAAATCATATCACAATAATAACCCTGAATGTTAATTGCTTGAACTCATCAATCAAAAGACATAGACTGGCAGATTGGATTAAAAAGAAAAATCCAACAATATGCTGCCTGCAAGAGACTCATCTCATAGAAAGAGATACCCATAGACTAAAGGTGAAAGGATGGGAAAAAACATACCATGCACATAGACACAGCAAAAAAGCTAGAGTATCCATCCTCATTTCAGATAATGTGGACTTCAAGCCAAAACTAGTCAGAAGGGATAAAGAAGGACATTACATAGTGCTTAAGGGAAGCATAAGTCAGCAAGACCTAACAATCATAAATATCTATGCCCCGAACATTGGCTCACCCATGTAGTCAAACAAATCCTTCTCAATTCCAGAAATCAAACAGACCACAACACAATAATACTAGGCCATTTTAACACACCTCTTTCACCGCTGGATTGATCGTTCAAACAAAAATTGAATTAAGAAACCATAGATCTCAATAACACAATCAACAATTTATACTTAACCGACTTATATAGAATATACCATCCAACAAAGAACGAATACACTTTCTTCTCAGCAGCACATGGATCCTTCTCTAAAATGGACCATGTTTTATACCACAAAGTTAATGTTAGCAAATACAAGAAGATAGAGATACTACCCTGTACTCTATCAGATCATAATGGATTGAAATTAGAAATAAATGACAGAATGAAACACAGAAACTTCTCCAATACTTGGAGATTAAACAATATGCTATAATGTGATGACTGGATAACAGAAGACATCAGGAGGGATTAAAAAATTCTTAGAAGTAAACGAGAACAAAGACACATAATATCAAAATCTCTGGGACACTATGAAAGCAGTACTTAGATTAAGATTTATTTCATGGGGTGCATTCAACAAAAGAAGTAGAAATCAACAAGTAAATGAATTAACACTACAGCTCAAAGACCTAGAAAAAAAAGAGCAGACCAACACCAAAAGAGGTAGAAGATAGGAAATAGTTAAAATCAGAGCTGAATTCAACGAAATTGAAACAAAAGAAACAATCGGAAAAATTAACAAAATAAATAGTTGGTTCTTTGAAAAAATAAACAAAATTGATAAACCCTTAGCCACACTAACAAAGAGAAGAAGAGAGGAAACCCAAATTACTAAATTTTGGAATGAGAAAGAAAATATCACAACAGACACAATTGAAATAAAAACATAATTAGAAGCTATTTTGAAAAGTTTTCCTCCAGCAAAATAGAAAATCTCAAAGACATCAACAGGTTTCCAGAGACATATGAATTACCTAAACTGAACTAAGAGTACATACACAATTTAAATAGATCAATTTCAAGTAATAAAATAGAAAAAGTCATCAAAAGCTTACCAACAAAGAAAAGCCCAGGACCAGATGTGTTCTCAGCTGAGTTCTACAAAACCTTTAAAGAAGAGATCATTCCAATACTCCTCAAAGTATTTCATGAAATAGAAGAGGAGGGAACCCTCTCAAACTCATTCAATGAAGCAAATATCACCCTGATACCTAAACCAGGCAGAGACACATTGTGGAAAGAAAATTTCAGACCAATATCTTTAATGAACATTGATGCAAAAATTCTCAACAAAATTTTAACAAATCACATACAAAACTATATTAAAAAGATTGTGTACCACAATCGAGTGGGTTTCATCCCAGGGATGCAAGGTTGGTTCAACATTGGGAAATCAATAAATGTAATTCACCATATCAATAGATTTAAAGTCAAGAATCACATGATTATTTCAATAGATGCAGAAAAAGCATTTGATAAAATACAGCATCCCTTCATGCTCAAAACAATGTAAAAATTAGGGATAGTGGGAACATTCCTTAACATTGTAAAGGCCATCTATGCTAAGCCCATGGCCAATATCATTCTAAATGGTGAAAAACTGAAAGCATCCTCCTAAAAACTGGAACAAGGCAGGTATGCCGTCTTTCACCACTTCTATTCAACATCATTCTTGAGACTCTAGCCAGAGCAATTAGACAAACCAAAGAAATTAAAGGGATACAAATTGGAAAAGAACTCAAACTATCCCTGTTCCCTGATGACATGATTACATATTTAGAGGAACCTGGAAATTCCACCAGAAAACTCTTAGAACTCATAAGTGAATTCAGTAAAGTAGCAGGTTACAAGATCAATGCCCATAAATCCAATGCATTTTTATACATAAGTGATGAATCTTCAGAAAGAGAAATTAGGAAAAATACCCCATTCACAATAGCCTCGAAAAAAATAAAATACTTAGGAATCAATCTCACAAAGGAAGTGAAAGACTTCTACAATGAGAACTATAGAACACTAAAGAAAGAAATTAAAGAAAACCTTAGAAGATGGAAAGATCTCCCATGTTCTTGGATAGGTGAAATTAATATTGTCAAAATGGCCATACTACCAAAAGTGCTATACAGATTCAATGCAATTCCAATTAAAATTCCAATGATGTACCTTACAGAAATAGAGCAAGCAATTATGAAATTCATCTGGAAGAATAAGAAACCCAGAATAGCTAAAGCAATCCTCAGTAGAAAGAACGAAGTAGGGGTATTGCAATACCAGATCTTCAACTCTATTACAAAGCAATAGTAACAAAAACGGCATGGTATTGGTACCAAAATAGAAAGGTAGAACAATGGTACAGAATAGAGGACATGGACACAAACCCAATAAATACAATTTTCTCATACTAGACAAAGGTGCCAAAAATATGCAATAGAGAAAAATAGCCTCTTCAACAAATGGTGCTGGGAAAACTGGAAATCCATATGCAACAGAATGAAATTAAACCCCTATCTCTCACCCTGCACAAAACTCAACTCAAAATGGATCAAGGACCTTAGAATCAGATCAGAGACCTTGCAGATTACAGAAGAAAAAGTAGGTCCAGATGTTCAACATGTCAGCTTAGGACCAGACTTCCTTAACAGGACTCCCATAGCACAAGAAATAAAAGCAAGAATCAATAACTGGGATAGATTCAAACTAAAAAGCTTTCTCTCAGCAAAGGAAACTATCAGCAATGCGAACAAAGAGCCTACAGAGTGGGAGAATATCTTTGCCACTCATACTTCAGATAGAGCACTAATTTCCAAAATCTATAAGGAACACATAAAACTCTACACCAAGAATACAAATAATCCAATCAACAAATGGGCTAAGGAAATGAACAGACACTTCACAGAAGAAGATGTACAAGCAATCAACAGATATATGAAAAAATGTTCAACATCTCTAGTAATAAGAGAAATGCAAATCAAAACTACCCTAAGATTTCATCTCACCCCAATTAGAATGGCGATTATCAAGAACACAAGCAACAATAGGTGTTGGTGAGGATGTGGGGAAAAAGGTACACTCATACATTGCTGGTGGGGTTGCAAATTAGTGCAGCAACTCTGGAAAGCAGTATGGAGATTCCTCAGAAAGCTTGGAATGGAACCACCATTTGATCCAGCTATCCCACTCCTTGGCCTATACCCAAAGGACTTAAAATCATCATACTACAGAGATACAGCCACATCAATGTTCATAGCTGCTCAATTCACCATAGCCAGATTGTGGAACCAAGCTAGATGCCCTTCAGTTGATGAATGGATAAAGAAACTGTGGCATATGTATACAATGGAATATTACTCTGCCATGAAGAATGATAAAATTATGGCATTTGCAGGCAAATGGATGCAGTTGGAGAATATCATCCTAAGTGAGAAAAGCCAATCTCAAAAAACTAAAGGACAAATGATCTCGCTGATAAGCGGATGAGGACATATAATGGGGGGTAGGAGGGGTTAGTGTTAGGGTTAGGGTTAGGTTAGGGTGAGGGATAAGGAGGGTAAGGAGGGTGGTAAGAATGGAGGAACGGAGGACTGTATGAGGGAAAAGAGGGGTGGGAGGGGTGGGGGGAAGGGAAAAAATAACAATGAATCAAACAACATTGCCCTATGTAAATTTATGATTTTTAATTAAAAAAAAGAAAAGATGAGAAAAAAAATTTAACCAAATTTGATTTTCTGTGATCATTACACTATACTTATATAAGAAAATTTCTTTTGTTTTAGGAAATATAAGTATTTTGTCATAAAGTGTCATCCTGTCTGTGACTCACAAATGGTTGAGAGAGAATTGTCTTTGTTATATACCTATGTTTATATTTATCTAGAAAGACAGAAGAAGGGATAAAACAAAGGCAGTAAAATGTTAACATTTAGGAAATGTTTTCTAGGAATTCTTTGTAGTAATATTAAAAAATCTAATAAGCCTGAAATTATCAAAATATAATATTTATAAAAGAAAAAATAAATTTTTAAAATTATATTACTAAGTAACATTACACTCAATAAATTGTAGATCTATATAGATACTAGTAAATGAATAAATGGAAAGTTGGATGAGGTATAGGGATATATATGGTAGTCTCAAATTATCTCCCTATAAAATGCTAAATAATTACAAAGGGAAAAGGCAACATAACAGAAGAGAAACCCTGAAGACACTACCTTTAGTAATCAATGTTAAAATCATCAGTAATGGGATTCAAATAGAAAGTCACAGAATCACTCTGTGATACTCTTGCCAAATAACATGTAACCTGGTTCCAATCATAAAGACACCAGGAAAAAATTCCAAGGCACATTATATGAGGATTCTTCCTTAAACGATTCAAGATCATGAAGGTCAAGAAGAGACTGAGTAATGTTTGAGCTTGAAAGGAGTCAACAAAATAGAACAATTAAGTGTACTTCATGAATCTGAATGGGATACTTTTGTTACAAAGGACATTATAGGAAATTAGCAAAACTGGAAAGAATCTGATGATGGTAAAGTATATTATGATAGAATGCATTTGCATTAACTTTTCAGCTATGAAAGTTGTAGTTGTATAGCATATTCTGAAGTACAAAAGTAATCATGAATGATGGTGTATGTTAGCAATTTACATACACCAAGTGATTCAGGGGAAAAATGTTCTTTATAATAGAACCTGAAACTTTTCATTAATATTAAGACTGTTTCCAAAACACTAAAATTGTATAAATGAATAAAGAGAAAAAATGAAAAGCCTTAAGCAAATTTTATTTTTCACTAGAAAAAGATCATAAGTTAGTGCTTAAATTTAAAAGTATTTAAGTTTGATGCCACTATAATAATTGTAATACTTTAAAGCATTGGTACACCAAAATAATGTCTGTCTAAATCTCTAGGTCTATATATAGTGACACAATTTGTTTAATGCAAATAATCAATGTTATATTTAGATACACCAAGCTAATACTGATCTCTTGATTGTTTGAGTGCTTTTTAAATATCTGGAATTGAGACAGTTTGAGTACATAAAACTCTAATACTAATTTGCACTTGTACTTCATATTCAGCTATAAATGGAAAGAAACACTTTCAAATGTTGTATGAATTTCCTCATGTACATGTGATACAAACATTTTCCATCAATGAGGTTTCCACATCATACATTTAGTGGAAAAAAATTAAAATTTTTGCCAATGGTATTATCAATACAATGCTATCTTTAATATCATATTTTTTTTCCTTAAAACTTCTGTGTATTCTTGTGATGCTTCCAAATGTAGAGGTTTCCTTGGCTTATTAGTAGGTCTTAGGTCAGAAGTTCTAGTGGGTCAAGATTCAAATTCTGTAGTAAGTAGAAATAAAAATAATTATATTCTTTATCTCAAACATTTTTTCATAGTTCACTAAACAAGAATCAGTAAACAAAAAGTTAATAACTTATCGGTGTTAATAAGAGTGAAAATGTGTGTAGGATTACAAGACTATATAATTTGCCTAGAGTTGCACATTGAATTATCACTGTGGTAGAGGACTAGAGTTTCAGGTTTTCCAACCCTCATTCATGAATTCAACAACTTTATGCTGAGGCACATGACAAGTTCTTGGTAACAAGATGAAGATGATAAAAGTCACCTCTCAACAATCAGATCACATGACTTGAAAAACACAAAGGCCATTTCCTTACAGAGTCACAGGTTATATAACAGGTATAAAACAGGGTACTACTGGAACACAGAAGGGATTTGTCCCCATTTTGTGTTAGTAACACAGGTTTTTGGGTTGAGATGCTCTAAGATTTGACACCTGAAGGATAAGGAAAAAATATAATAAAGAGGGAAGAGGTGCACGCACAGAATGAGAGGTGAGGAATAGATGTAGTCCAGTGTGACTAGAAGCTAGAGCAGAGGGTCAGAGTAGGGTAAGTGCCAGAGATAAAGCTGAACAACTTGATGAGAATTCCACTGATTTTAATTTTAATATTTTAAATATTTTAATTCCTTTCTAGGAAATTTGGAACATTTCTTGAGAGCAAAACCAATAACAAAGTGAACATGAGGGTATATGAAATGCTTGACCAAGTGTTTTTAGATGAGTCTGGGCTTTTGGCTATAGACCAGAGAGGAGCAGGCAATGCCTTTGATTTCATAGTGATGGCAGAAGCAAAAAAATTTCAATCCAGAAGAAGGTATGTACAGACAGTCTGAGTCTTTACAAGCTATGGAACATGAATAAATGATGAATGAGTATTTTCTTCATTAAGAATTTTTTTCAAAACTTTCAGCTGATGTTTGAAAGAAAAACAATTTAATTCATGTAAAAATGTATTCAGCAGTCCAAGAAAAGTCATGTCATTTGTTATTTGTAGTTGATTTCAGAAATCAATTGATGAATTTAAATTTTACCACAGTTTGACAACTTACCTTATTCATGTTCTAAATAAAGCCTCTGTCCAATTTATAATTCATCTGAAATAAGGCAAATATTATTTGTTGGGGTCTATGCCATGCGGACTACGCCAAGATGGTGCCTGGCAGCCAACCAGAAGTTGTTTTGATCACATCGGTGGTGAGGAAGTCGGTTAACATAAACACACTCAGGTGCTTTACCATTGGCTGTGTTCAAGTGAGTCCACACACATGTGTGCACATGTGTTCCTGAGTGCTCCTGCTTGTGCCTGCTCATTTTTGACCTTTGCTGTGATTAGGCAGCTGGCTCCTCGCCTGATCTTCGCTTAACTGGCTTGGCCCTACCCTCCGCCTCCTGGAGGGAATATAAGTGGGCAGAAGGCAGCAGGCAGCAGGCAGCAGAAGGCAGAAGGGTGGAGGACAAAAAATCTTAAATTCAGAATTTAAGGACAGTTAAAAATATCAAGCTCAGTTAAGATTAATAAGTTGACTCTTGAAAATAAGACCTTCAGAGATATTATAGAATTGTAATATTTGTTTGTGATTCTTTACAATTATAGATTATTGTGACTTTTACTTAACATTCATAAGTCAACAAAACAACTCAGTATTTCAACAATATCAAAACAAGACAAATGAGAAATCTGAAACCCAAAAGATAAACATAAGCATAACTCACCTCAGCCAGATAGTCCTCAATGCTTTGAAATGAAGGCTGTGGGTTAGAGGTAGAAGCTGCTACATTTTCTCCCTGACTTCTGTTGCGTACCCAGTTGTCATTTTTTAGTCTAACACAAGGACACCCTGGGACAGGCCTTCTACAGTGAGGGCAGGGTAAAGATATACTCTGTTTTTCCATTGGGAATCTGCTATTAACCTCCTGAAGGCTCTTACTGACTCTGTGAGGAATACAAAAGGTAAATACTTGGTATTTCATATTTTGCCCCCAAATAATTTGCATATTTTTTAAAAAATGCCATGAACGTAAACAGAAATTCTCAGTGAAAAGAGTTTTAACACTGAAAATCCTTAAAAACAGAGTAGCGCACACAATTAAAGATTTGAAATTGTTCTAAAGAGGTATACATATTTCCAAGGGACTTCTAACAAAAAATTCAAACAATACAGGCGGGAGAGTAATGGCAGGTAGAGATGTATGACTTAAAGTAAAACTGCTGCCTTACTGAAAGACTCTGTGGGATTCTGGGGACACCTTTAGAAATACTGGTATTTGAACAGTAACTATGTGCAATGATGGATACATTAGCTTATCTGACTACAAAGACATTTTACTATGCTAAAGTATATTAATGCATCATGTGCTTTTTAAACATGTACAACTAGAATATAAAAGTAAAACTAAGCTAGAAATACTTCTATTATTAAATCAGTTAAGGAATTCAAAAAATATCCATTGAAGATATTTTCAAGCATTTGCTCTCACCATCTATATATTCTAACCATCACGTGGAGAAATTAAGCATTTGGCACTGAGAAATAATTCAGAGCAACAACAACTGGAGCAGAACAAGATAGCTGAGCTGGTGATTTGAGAATAATTAAAGCAGCTCCCAAGACAGTCAGCTTATAATTTTGTTACCAAGGTATCAGAGATGGGAACTCTTAATTCTGTTTCTTATTCCCCCCAACACTGACCATGGTATTACTTTTAACCACATTGCAAAGTACATTTCCTTTCAGCCCTGTGATAATCTTTTCCTATATCATAAGAAGGCCTTATGTAGAAAGGAAAAACTGTAAAGGACAGTTTGTCTCTAGGTCTCATCTAGGGGTAACATCAAATATCATGATCAAACATGGTTAATTTACCAAGTGTCAGAATGTGCCAAAGGGGGTAGTACTAGTGATACTATACATTTAGGGTTTAAGTTCTACTCATTCAAAAAATAAATTTGTTAATCTTTCTATGTAATTTCTATAAGTAATTTGATCTCAATATAACTGAATTACAAAAACTTCAAAAAGTACTTAGCTAACAGTCCAATAGAGAAATTTAATAGAAAGTCCCAAAAAAGTGGGAGAAATATAAACTTCCTGGAACAATATTTCAAAAGTGAGTTCATTTGCTAATATTAATTCCTAAAATTGTCTGATTAGCTTTTTGCATCCTACTAATCTCATGAACCCCTCTCACTAAAAGTTATGTATTGGAAACAAATTAAAAGATTAAGTATTTTCTGTTAGTATACATTTTGACATACTTCTTCATTTTGTATTCTTCTGTATGGAGTTGATTATATTCTTCCACATATATTTCATTAGAATTTTCAATTTTCATTTTAGACATTTCAGATTCTAGGTTGGCAAGTCTGAATTGCATACAACTTATTGAAGTATCATTCTCTCTTTGTTTTAAAATTTCTGAAGCTGCTGCATGTGTCTAAATAAAATTGAAAGGATATATTTTTAAAATTATTATAAACCAAATAATTATTGTATATTTAGTTAGTTTAGTTTGGAATCAATTATTCAGGGAGCAAATTTAAATAAGTTGCTGGAGTTTTATCATCACTTAATTGCTTTTTTTTTTTTTTTTTATATATACTGGCATTGGAACCCAGGGCCTTGCACAGACTGGACAAACTATCTACCACTGAACTCTTATCTCAGCCACAAATCATTCTCATGTAAGTATTTGTAATATGAAAATTCAAAAAATAGTAGAATTAATTCAAAGTTGAAAAAAATCACTTAACAATTCAAGAGTATGATATAATTATTCACATGTTTTCATTTTTGCCTTATAGTCTTATTAATTACAACTCTTCTTAAATATTGAGTGATTCTCTGAAGTAATTATTCTGAAAGATGAAGTCAGTTTTTACAATGATGGAAAATGAAATACATAAAGATGTCATCTTGCTCTTAAAAATCTACAACAGAAATTTCCTTAAGGACTATAGAGGACACACATAAAATGAAAATATCCAAAACAAAATGTTCAGTAAAATGAATTAAAGCACATTACAGATAAATAATATAACCTCTAAAAATGGAGATACTTCTTCTGGGTTTTGCTGTAAATGCTGCCTTGTTCCTTGTTCAGTTTCCCATTTATGCTGCATTCCTTGGACACGTCCTACTATATTGTTTTGCATAAGTCTTTTGAGGTTTTCTATATGTTCTTCCAACTTCTTTTGATTGCTCTCTGCTTTTTCACATATATCTTGTAGTCTTTTCAAAGAAAGCTCATATCTTGCATCCAGCTGTAGATTTTTTAAAGATGTATCTTCTAGGTTTGCAATTAAATTATCTCTCTGCATGAATAAAACAATAGAGTTTGATAATAAAGGAAGCATGTTTAGAATATTTGATCACAAAATCCATTCAAAAATTTTGCATAAATTTAATTGCAATAAAATATATTCTATAGTAGCCCTCTGATGAATAGATAAAGGTATATGGTATAATATATTAGAAAAGATGGAGCCACAGTTTTCAGTTGATCTATAAATTCCTATTCTGGTTATTTAATGAAGGGTCTGGAAATCTAGATTTTTTTTTCACAGTGAGAAAATTATGAACATTCAATGAACAGTTCTCTATTTGATGTATTCAGTTTTCTATTTAATAATATAAAATGCCCAATTTTGCCAAAAAATATGTTAAGCAAAAACATTTTCTACTTATTCAAGAATAAGTGCCGGCTCAGGCGGCTGCCCAAGGGAGGAGTGGCGAGGAGAGCTGTGTGGACTCAGGACACCGGGGCCTGCCCTGAGGAGGAGGAGGAGG
This sequence comes from Sciurus vulgaris, assembly GCF_902686455.1. Classification (NCBI taxonomy): domain Eukaryota; kingdom Metazoa; phylum Chordata; class Mammalia; order Rodentia; family Sciuridae; genus Sciurus; species Sciurus vulgaris. The sequence goes on from NC_136464.1 coordinate 77,817,021, forward strand.
AGCGTGGCCACTTGGATTCGGAGTGACTGCACCAGAGCTACAGGCGGTTGCCAGAGGAGAAGCCGCGCGGCGAGCTGTTTGGACTCAGAACGACGCTTCTGAACCCCGGGGCCTGCCCTGAGGACGAGGAGAAAGAAGAGGAGCGTGGTCGCTTGGATTCGGGTGACTACACCAGAGCTACAGGCGGTTGCCAGAGAAGGGGCTGCGTGGCGAGCTGTTTGGACTCTGACCACTTCTGAACCCCGGGGCTTGCCCGGAGGAGTAGGAGGAGGAGGAGGAGGAGCTCGGCGGGTCATTTGGACTCGCAGTGACTGCATTAGCGCTCCAGGCGGCTGCTCAGAGGAGAAGGCGAGTGGTGAGTTGTTTGGTCTTAAAGTGACAGCTCCTGAACACAGGGGGGCTGCCTGGAGGGGAAGCGTGGTGGGTCGCTTGGTCTTGAGTGGCCGCACCAGAGCTCCGGGCGGTTGCTCAGAGGACCCGTGCAGCGGGTCACATGGATTCAGAGCCACTCAGAGGGACTGCTCCTGAACACCCGGGGGGTTATCTGGAGAAGGAGGAGGAACGGGGAGGGTCACTTCGACTCGGAGTGATTGATTGCCCCGGGCTACGCGTGGTTGGTGGGAGGAGGAGGCACGAAGTGAGTTTCTTGGACTCCTAGTGACCGCACCGGAATACTGGGCGGCTGTCTGGAGGAAGAGGCCTGTGGCGGGTCTCTGGGACTCAGAGCGATTGTTCGGGGCCACAGGTGGCTGCTCAGAGGAGGGGCCACACAGCCAGGCGATTAGGTGCAGAGCAGGGTTCCAGGATCTAGGAGGCTTCTGGGTGGTAGAGCCGCACAGAGACAGGCTTAGGGCGGAGCGAAGGTTCCAGGCCTGTGGGCAAATTCTCTGAGGAGGGGCAGCCTAAGGAGATTCATCTGCGAAGGGTGAGGCTCCCAGGCCCAGGAGGTAGGGCCGGGCCCCTGGGAACTTTGCAGAGGAAGGCAGCCCAGCCCAGGTGGTAGCTGTAAATTGAGGGGAACCTCTAGGAGGGAACTGACCAGCGAGACCTCCCCACCAGGTGAGTCTTCCCTGCTGGGTGAGGTTTCCCCACAAGGACAGTAAAACCAGAGACTCAGGCCCAAACAGCCTTGCCTCAGCCCGCAGCCTAGGTCCCTTTGGATGACCATTGGTCAACAAGTGGAGGCACCTCTGCCCACTAGCAGGGATTATACCCCACCTGAAGGCCACCACTCCTAGAGAGGCAGCTTCCTTGTGGAGCACCGCATTATCAACTTCCTCCATGACTTCAGCCTACTGAAGGCTAAGGGGGGATATATATAGAAATCTTCAGGGACATTGTAAGTCAATAGAGGAAATCTGCAATATCTCAGCGGTCCACTGATACCTGAACAATATGAGAAAACAAGGAAAGAAAATGCTGCAAACAAATCTAGATGTTACATCAATAAAACCCAATGACAGCATGGCAGAAGAAATGACAGAAAAGGAGTTCAGAATGTACATAATTAAAATGATCAGAGAAGCAAACGATGAGATGAAAGAGCAAATGCAAGCATTGAATGATCGCACCAATCGACAGTTAAAAGAGCAAATACAGGAAGCAAAAGATCATTTCAATAAAGAGTTAGAGATATTGAAAAAAAACCAAACAGAAATCCTTGACATGAAGGAAACAATAAACCAAATTAAGAACTCCATAGAAAGCATATCCAATAGGATCGAACACCTGGAAGACAGAACCTCAGACATTGAAGACAAAATATTTAACCTTGAAAACAAAGTTGAACAAACAGAGAAGATGGTAAGAAATCATGAACAGAATCTACAAGAACTATGGGATATCATGAAAAGGCCAAATTTAAGAATTATTGGGATTGAGGAAGGCCTAGAGAAACAAGCCAAAGGAATGAACAATTTATTCAATGAAATAATATCATAAAATTTCCCAAATCTCAAGAATGAAATGGAAAATCAAGTTCAAGAGGCTTATAGGACTCCTAATACACAAAATTACAACAGGCCCACACCAAGGCACATTATAATGAAAATACCTAACATACAAAATAAAGACAGAATTTTAAAGGCTGTGAGAGAAAAGAACCAAATTACATTCAGGGGGAAACCAATACGCATATCAGCAGATTTTTCAATCCAGACCCTAAAACCTAGAAGGTCCTGGAACAACATTTTTCAAGCCCTGAAAGAAAATGGATGCCAACCAAGAATCTTATACCCAGCAAAACTTACCTTCAAATTTGACGATGAAATAAAATCCTTTCATGATAAACAAAAGCTAAAAGAATTTACAAAAAGAAAGCCAGCATTACAGAGCATTCTCAACAAAATATTCCATGAGGAAGAGATGAAAAACAAAGAAGCAAATCAGCAAAGGGAGGAATTACCCTAAAGGAATTGTCAAATAAAGGAGGAAACAAGTTGTGTCAAACAAATAAATAAACAAAATTTTAAAAATGAACCAAATGACCGGGAAACCAAATCATTTCTCTATAATAACCCTGAATGTTAATGGACTGAATTCATCAATCAAAAGACATAGACTGGCAGACTGGATTAAAAAGAAAGATCCAACAATATGTTGCCTGCAAGAGACTCACCTCATAGAAAAATATACCCATAGACTAAAGGTGAAAGGATGGGGAAAAACATACCATGCACATGGACTCAGCAAAAAAGCTGGAGTATCCATCCTCATTTCCGATAATGCTGACTTCAAGCCAAAGTTAGTCAGAAGGGATAAAGAAGGTCATTTCATACTGCTTAAGGGAAGCATAAATCAGCAAGATATAATAATCATAAACATCTATGCCCCAAACAGTGGCTCATCCATGTATGTCAAACAAATCCTTCTCAATTTCAGAAACCAAATAGACCACAACACAATAATACTAGGTGATTTTAACACGCCTCTCTCACCACTGGACAGATCTTCCAGACAAAAATTGAACAAAGAAACCATAGAACTCAATAACACAATCAATAATTTAGACTTAACAGACATTTATAGAATATACCATCCAACCAAGAGCGAATACACTTTCTTCTCAGCAGCACATGGATCCTTCTCTAAAATAGACCATATATTATGCCACAAAGCTAATGTTAGCAAATACAAGAAGATAGAGACACTACCATGTATTCTATCAGATCATAATGGATTGAAGTTAGAAATAAATGAAAGAGTAAAACACAGAAACTATTCCAACATCTGGAGATTAAACAATATGCTATTATATGATGAATGGATAACAGAAGATATTAGGAAGGAAATTAAAAAATTCTTAGAGGTAAATAAGAACAAAGAAACATCATATCAAACTCTCTGGGACACTATGAAAGCAGTACTTAGAGGGAAATTTATTTCATGGAGCGCATTTAATAAAAGAAGTAAAAACCAACAAATAAACAACGTAACACTACAGCTCAAAGCCCTAGAAAAAGACGAACAGAACAGCACCAAAAGTAGTAGAAGACAGGAAATAGTTAAACTCAGAGCTGAAATCAATGAAATTGAAACAAAAGAAACAATACAAAAAATTGACAAAATAAATAGTTGGTTCTTCGAAAAAATAAACAAAATTGATAAACCTTTAGTCACACTAACAAAGAGAAGACGAGAGAAAACCCAAATCACTAAAATTCGGAATGAACACGGAAATATCACAACAGACAGGATTGAAATACAAAACATAATTAGAAGCTATTTTGAAAATCTATACTCCAACAAAATAGAAAATTTCGAAGACATCAACAGGTTTCTAGAGACATATGAATTGCCTAAACTGAATGAGGAGGACATAAACAATTTAAATAGACCAATTTCAAGTACTGAAATAGAAGAAGTCATCAAAAGCCTACCAACAAAGAAAAGTCCGGGACCAGATGGGTTCTCAGCCGAGTTCTACAAAACCTTTAAAGAAGAGCTCATTCCAATACTTCTCAAAGTACTCCATAAAATAGAAGAGGAGGGAACCCTCCCAAACTCATTCTATGAAGCCAATATCACACTCATACCTAAACCAGACAGAGACTCATCAAGGAAAGAAAATTTCAGACCAATATCCTTAATGAACATCGACGCAAAACTTCTCAACAAAATTTTAGCAAATCGCATACAAAAACATATTAAAAAGATAGTGCACCATGATCAAGTGGGTTTCATCCCAGGGATGCAAGGTTGGTTCAACATCAGGAAATCAATAACTGTCATTCACCATATCAATAGACTTAAAGTCAAGAATCACATGATTATTTCAATAGATGCAGAAAAAGCACTCAATAAAATACAGCACCCCTTCATGCTCAAAACACTAGAGAAAATAGGGACAGTGGCAACATTCCTTAACATTGTAAAGGCCATTTATGCTAAGCCCATGGCTAATATCATTCTAAATGGTGAAAAACTGAAAGCATTCCCCCTAAAAACTGGAACAAGGCAGGGATGCCCTCTTTAACCACTTCTATTCAACATCGTTCTTGAGACTCTGGCCAGAGCAATTAGACAAACCAAAGAAATTAAAGGGATACGAATTGGAAAAGAAGAACTCAAACTATCCCTGTTCGCTGATGACATGATTATATATTTAGAGGAACCTGGAAATTCCACCAGAAAACTCTTAGAACTCATAAGTGATTTCAGTAAAGTAGCAGGTTACAAGATCAATGCCCATAAATTCAACGCATTTTTATACATAAGTGATGAATCTTCAGAAAGAGAAATTAGGAAAACTACCCCATTCACAATAGCCTCGAAAAAAATAAAATACTTGGGAATCAATCTCACAAAAGAGGTGAAAGACCTCTACAATGAGAACTATACAACACTAAAGAAAGAAATAAAAGAACACCTTAGAAGATGGAAAGATCTTCCATGTTCTTGGATAGGAAGAATTAATATTGTCAAAATGGCCATACTACCTAAAGTGCTATACAAATTCAATGCAATTCCAATTAAAATCCCAATGACGTACCTTACAGAAATAGAGCAAGCAATTATGAAATTCATCTGGAAGAATAAGAAACCCAGAATAGCTAAAGCAATCCTTAGCAGGAAGAGTGAAACAGGGGGTATTGCAATACCAGATCTTCAACTCTACTACAAAGCAATAGTAACAAAAACGGCATGGTATTGGTACCAAAATAGAAAGGTAGATCAATGGTACAGAATAGAGGACACGGACACAAACCCAAATAAATACAATTTTCTCATACTAGACAAAGGTGCCAAAAATATGCAATGGAGAAAAGATAGCCTCTTCAACAAATGGTGCTGGGAGAATTGGAAATCCATATGCAACAGAATGAAACTAAACCCATATCTCTCACCATGCACGAAACTAAACTCAAAATGGATTAAGGACCTCGGAATCAGACCAGAGACCCTGCAGATTATAGAAGAAAAAGTAGGTCCAAATCTTCACCTTGTTGGTCTAGGACCAGACTTCCTTAACAGGACTCCCATAGCACAAGAAATAAAAGCTAGAATCAACCACTGGGATAGATTCAAACTAAAAAGCTTTCTCTCAGCAAAGGAAACTATCAGCAATGCGAATAAAGAGCCTACAGAGTGGGAGAATATCTTTGCCAATCATACTTCAGATAGAGCACTAATCTCCAGAATCTATAAAGAACTCAAAAAACTCTACTCCAAGAATTCAAATAATCCAATCGATAAATGGGCTAAGGAAATGAATAGACACTTCACAGAAGAAGATCTACAAGCAATCAACAAACATATGGAAAAATGTTCAACATCTCTAGTAATAAGAGAAATGCAAATCAAAACCACCCTAAGATTCCATCTGACCCCAATTAGAATGGCGATTATCAAGAATACGAGCAACAACAGGTGTTGGCGAGGATGTGGGGAGAAAGGTACACTCATACACTGCTGGTGGGGCTGCAAATTAGTGCAGCCACTCTGGAAAGCAGTGTGGAGATTCCTTAGAAAACTTGGAATGGACCCTCCATTTGACCCAGCTATCCCACTCCTTGGCCTATACCCAAAGGACTTAAAATCTGCATACTACAGAGATACAGCCACATCAATGTTCATAGCTGCTCAATTCACAATAGCCAGACTGTGGAACCAACCTAGATCCCTTCAATTGATGAGTGGATAAAGAAACTGTGGTATATATATACAATGGAATATTACTCAGCCATAAAGAATGATAAAATTATGGCATTTGCAGGCAAATGGATGAAATTGGAGAATATCATGCTAAGTGAGATAAGCCAATCTCAAAAAGCCAAAGGAAGAATGATATCGCTAATAAGTGGAGGATGACACATAATGGGGGGGAGGGACGGGTTAGTGTTAGGGTTAGAGTTAGGGTTAGTGAGGGGGGCAAGTATGGAGGAAGGAAGTACTGTATAGAGGGTAAAGAAGGGTGGGAGGGGTGGGGGGAAGGGAAAAAATAACAGAATGAATCAAACAACATTACTCTATGTAAATTTATGATTACACAAATGGTATGCCTTTACGCCATGTACAAACAGAGAAACAACGTGTATCCCATTTGTTTACAATAAAAAAAAAAAAAAAAAAAGAATAAGTGCCATGAACATCAAATGTTATTTTCTCCTTAGGGAAATTTATACTTTGACAAGATAATATAGCATGCCAAAAAACAAAAGTATACTGTGGAATTAAGGGCTAAATAGTGCTAAAAAGAATAAGGTCACTGAGAGTAAGAAAAGACAGAGAAATCTTCACGAAGAAAGAAAAAAATATTTTTATTCCAGGTGTAAATAAATAAGGTCAAATGAATGAAAACAGAAAAGTAAGGCAGAGAGATAGTGAAATAAGCATTAGTGCAGTCAGTGGACAAAGTCCAATGGCAGGGGAAATAAGGATCTAACCACATAATAACTTATAAATATGTTTCCAGTCACATCAGTACTGAGAGTCAAATAAGGGAGGCATCCTAAGGCCTATCAACTGATGAGTGGATAAGTGGTATGGCCTATAAAAGAACATTACTGGACAACAGAAAGAAATGATACTTGAAACAATACAGACAAACCCTGAAAACAGTATGCTAAGTGAAAGAATCTGGTCAGAAAGGAAAAACACTGTATAAGTCTACTTGTGTGAAATGTCAATGGCAGACAAATTATAGAGATTAAAAAGTAGGTTGATGGTTTTCTAAGACTTAGGAAGATGGAGGGACTAAGGCAGTGACAGCTAAGGGATGTTGGGGTTTCTTTTCAAGATCATGAAAATATTCTAAAATTCACTGAAATTATGGCTACACAACTCTGCTAATATACTGAGACACTGAGTTTTACATGTTAAATGAGTGAAATGTATGTCTGTCCAATATATCCCAATAAGTTTGCCTTTTCAAAGATCCACTGGAAGAATCTAGATAATTTCTTCACTCTGCTTCTCATAGAGGTGCCTGGCATGATTCAAATATTTGTATTTTTTTATAATATGTTTAAATGGAAAAACCTAACTTGTCCAATGATTTAAAAATGAACCTGAATTTTGAGGAAAATATAATAGCCTTTCTGGAAATCCATTTAACAATTACACACAGATTCTGTATCCAATCACAAAAACAAAAGTATGAAATAATTTCCTAGAACATTCTTTTTTTTTTTTAACAATATGTACATCTTTTGTTTTCTTTTTTTTTTTTATTGTAAACAAATGGGATACATGTTGTTTCTCTGTTTGTACATGGCGTAAAGGCATACCATTTGTGTAATCATAAATTTACATAGAGCAATGTTGTTTGATTCATTCTGTTATTTTTTCCCTTCCCCCCACGCCTCCCACCCCTCTTTACCCTCTATACAGTAGTTCCTTCCTCCATACTTGCCCCCCTCCCTAACCCTAAATCTAACCCTTCCCTCCCCCCCATTATGTGTCATCCTCCACTTATCAGCGATATCATTCGTCCTTTGGCTTTTTGAGATCGGCCTATCTCACTTAGCATGATATTCTCCAATTTCATCCATTTGCCTGCAAATGTCATAATTTTATCATTCTTTATGGCTGAGTATTATTCCATTATATATATATACCACAGTTTCTTTATCCACTCATCAATTGAAGGGCATCTAGGTTGGTTCCACAGTCTGGCTATTGTGAATTGAGCAGCTATGAACATTGATGTGGCTGTATCTCTGTAGTATGCTGATTTTAAGTCCTTTGGGTATAGGCCAAGGAGTGGGATAGCTGGGTCAAATGGTGGTTCCATTCCAAGTTTTCTAAGGAATCTCCACACTGCTTTCCAGAGTGGCTGCACTAATTTGCAGCCCCACCAGCAGTGTATGAGTGTACCTTTCTCCCCACATCCTCGCCAACACCTGTTGTTGCTCGTATTCTTGATAATCGCCATTCTAATTGGGGTGAGATGAAATCTTAGGGTGGTTTTGATTTGCATTTCTCTTATTACTAGAGATGTTGAACATTTTTCCATATGTTTGTTGATTGCTTGTAGATCTTCTTCTGTGAAGTGTCTATTCATTTCCTTAGCCCATTTGTTGACTGGACTATTTGAATTCTTGGAGTAGAGTTTTTTGAGTTCTTTATAGATTCTGGAGATTAGTGCTCTATCTGAAGTATGATTGGCAAAGATATTCTCCCACTCTGTAGGCTCTTTATTCGCATTGCTGATAGTTTCCTTTGCTGAGAGAAAGCTTTTTAGTTTGAATCTATCCCAGTGGTTGATTCTAGCTTTTATTTCTTGTGCTATGGGAGTCCTGTTAAGGAAGTCTGGTCCTAGACCAACAAGGTGAAGATTTGGACCTACTTTTTCTTCTATAATCTGCAGGGTCTCTGGTCTGATTCCGAGGTCCTTAATCCATTTTGAGTTTAGTTTCGTGCATGGTGAGAGATATGGGTTTAGTTTCATTCTGTTGCATATGGATTTCCAATTCTCCCAGCACCATTTGTTGAAGAGGCTATCTTTTCTCCATTGCATATTTGTGGCCCCTTTGTCTAGTATGAGAAAATTGTATTTATTTGGATTTGTGTCCGTGTCCTCTATTCTGTACCATTGATCTACCTTTCTATTTTGGTACCAATACCATGCCGTTTTTGTTACTATTGCTTTGTAGTAGAGTTGAAGATCTGGTATTGCAATACCCCCTGTTTCACTCTTCCTGCTAAGGATTGCTTTAGCTATTCTGGGTTTCTTATTCTTCCAGATGAATTTCATAATTGCTTGCTCTATTTCTGTAAGGTACGTCATTGGAATTTTAATTGGAATTGCATTGAATTTGTATAGCACTTTAGGTAGTATGGCCATTTTGACAATATTAATTCTTCCTATCCAAGAACATGGAAGATCTTTCCATCTTCTAAGGTGTTCTTTAATTTCTTTCTTTAGTGTTGTATAGTTCTCATTGTAGAGGTCTTTCACCTCTTTTGTGAGATTGATTCCCAAGTATTTTATTTTTTTCCGAGGCTATTGTGAATGGGGTAGTTTTCCTAATTTCTCTTTCTGAAGATTCATCACTTATGTATAAAAATGCGTTGGATTTATGGGCATTGATCTTGTAACCTGCTACTTTACTGAAATCACTTATGAGTTCTAAGAGTTTTCTGGTGGAATTTCCAGGTTCCTCTAAATATATAATCATGTCATCAGCGAACAGGAATAGTTTGAGTTCTTCTTTTCCAATTCGTATCCCTTTAATTTCTTGGGTTTGTCTAATTGCTCTGGCCAGATTCTCAAGAACGATGTTGAATAGAAGTGGCGAAAGAGGGCATCCCTGCCTTGTTCCAGTTTTTAGGGGGAATGCTTTCAGTTTTTCACCATTTAGAATGATATTAGCCATGGGCTTAGCATAAATGGCCTTTACAATGTTAAAGAATGTTGCCACTATCCCTATTTTTTCTAGTGTTTTGAGCATGAAGGGGTGCTGTATTTTATCAAATGCTTTTTCTGCATCTATTGAAATAATCATGTGATTCTTGACTTTAAGTCTATTAATATGGTGAATTACTTTTATTGATTTCCCAATGTTGAACCAACCTTGCATCCCTGGGATGAAACCCACTTGATCATGGTGCACTATCTTTTTAATATGTTTTTGTATGCGATTTGCTAAAATTTTCTTGAGAATTTTTGCGTCGATGTTCATTAAGGATATTGGTCTGAAATTTTCTTTCCTTGATGAGTCTCAGACAAAATAAATAGTTGGTTCTTCGAAAAAATAAACAAAATTGATAAACCTTTAGCCACACTAACAAAGAGAAGACGAGAGAAAACCCAAATCACTAAAATTCGGAATGAACAAGGAAATATCACAACAGACAGGATGGAAATACAAAACATAATTAGAAGCTATTTTGAAAATCTATACTCCAACAAAATAGAAAATTTCGAAGACATCAACAGGTTTCTAGAGACATATGAATTGCCTAAACTGAATGAGGAGGACATAAACAATTTAAATAGACCAATTTCAAGTACTGAAATAGAAGAAGTCATCAAAAGCCTACCAACAAAGAAAAGTCCGGGACCAGATGGGTTCTCAGCCGAGTTCTACAAAACCTTTAAGGAAGAGCTCATTCCAATACTTCTCAAAGTATTCCATAAAATAGAAGAGGAGGAAACCCTCCCAAACTCATTCTATGAAGCCAATATCACACTGATACCTAAACCAGACATTGACTCATCAAGGAAAGAAAATTTCCTAGAACATTCTATGAAATGGTATCCTCTGATTTAATCTGCCTTGATGGCAATAGAGGTAGCACTAAAAAGTTCTGGTTAACAGAAAAAAAAAGTCTCTCAGCTTGTGTCAGGATTGATATACAATTCTCAGCTTTCCTGAAGATAGCTGGGTAGCTCCCCACCCTTGTGGATTGGACCCAGGGGTGCCTAACCACTGAGAAATATCCCAGATCTTTGAGACAGGGACTTGCTAAGTTGCTTAGAGTCTCACTAAGTTGCTAAGACTGGCCTTGAACTTGTAATCCTCCTGCTTCAGTCTTCCAAGTAGCTGGGATTACAGGCATGTACCTCTATCCCTGGCTGTAATGGTTGATATTTTAAGGTGTATTAAATCACAAGAAAATTGTAAGAATGAAATTCAGAATTTAAGAACAAGTGCACTATGAAGATAATTAAATTGTAATAAAAAACAACTATAATAAAAATCCAAAGAAAGCTCTCCACTGAAATTAGTATCCTAAAACATTTTATATTATGTAAGCAGGTACAGATCAAATAATTGACAATATGTATTTTGCAAGTGATTTGATTTAATTTCTTCTCCAAATCCCATGCCTCATCTAAATTAGAGTGATTACTTGGTGAATGTTCTAGTGAAGTCTTTGACATAGGTTGTTCTGTCAGAGTATCAGTCAGTTCTTATTGAAGTTGTCTCACAGCTATCTAAGGAGATATGTTTGTTAAAAATTTTGTAAATCACTTTATGTGAATAATATTTAAAACTGCATTTGACTCTGAGAAACATTATTAATTTATCATCTTATCCTCATGTGTATAAAATCCTGTTTATTTCTGCTAAGGACACAGAAGTTGCTTTCTTCCTGCCTAATCACTACCATATTCCTGAGACAATAGATTCAGCCCGCTAGCCACTTCTCATTTGATGAAATTGCAGTGCTTCACAACCTACTGAATTCTCACAAAGAATGGTTATGCAGATCTGACTAGTAGTAGAGAATTCTACTCAGAAGTCAAAATTATCCCTCTTTAAACAGAGGCTCAACTTCAAAACAGAGTTCTAAACATATTTAATCCTCTGCTTAAATCCTTCCAATAGATTCCCACCTCATTAAAAAATGAGACCCTAGGCAACCTGGTCTCCACCTCCTTCTGTCTTCAGCTTTACAACTCTCATCTCTCTTCACCCCATTCTTGCTGTACAAAAATTCAGCACCTGCATTTGTTGAAAATGGGGTTTCAATGTCAAATTAATAAACCAGGCTTCTACAAATATGTTTGTACTGGATTAGTTTATGACCTTTACATGACAGCAATTAAGTCTTGAAATGAAAAGTATTAGCAATTTATCTGTGAGGATATGCAATAAATTCCAGATACTACAGAAAGTCATCAATAATGGCTTTGCTGCGATTCATTGCATTTGTCCCAAATTATGATTTAAAGACAAGTAGATGCTTTTATAGTGTTGAGAAGCCATGAGGATGACAAAATTGTTATTTTAAGAAGTCAAATTTACATGAATAAAATAAAATTACCAATAAGAAATATGTAAAATTCTAGTGAAGGAAATCTATGCAAAAATATAGCATTAACATTTCAGTTCAGCTGGGAAATATGGACTGAATTGTAAAAGTAACTCAATCCCCAACATCGAAAACAGATATTTCAGTAATAATAAGAATACATTATTAGTATCACCATATATCTACTAAAAAATCTGTAAGTAACCTCTTGAAACTTCATTCCTATATAAAGACACAATGCCTAGTAAAGACATAATGCCTTTATTCATAATAAAGCATCTGTCAGATCCAAAGTTACATTTTTTCCCTTTTTTAAATTTTAAAATCAATAGTGCTAAACTTATTGATTTTAGTTGGTAAATAAATTTATATATTCATCAGATAGGGTGCATTACTTCAAAACATGTACACAATTTAAAACCACCATTTGCAGATTTATTACTTCAGACATGAATCATTTCATGTCTTGGAAATCAGGTTTGCCATAATCAAATATCACTGAGTTCACTGATACTTACTTCTCTTTTTGATTTCTCCTTTATATTTTGACATAATTGTTCTTTTAAATGATGATTTTCCTCTAACTCCATTAATTTTTTAAGCTCGAGAGTGGATTTTTCAGCCTCATCATTAAGTATAAATTTTATAATATTACATTGCTCTTGCAGATAGACAATTAGTTCTTCATTATTGTCAAATTTGTTGTGAAAGTCATGTAATTGCTGTTGTAGCAATATAATTTCATTTTCCATTTGAGATAATTTCTCATCTATAGATTCCTGCTCTTCAATATAATTGTATTTTTGACTTTGATAATTTTGATACATGTGTTTCATTTCATTCATTTGGGACAGGTTTTGTTTTAGGTCTCTTTGTACCTGTTTTAAAACTGTAGTTGTTTTCCTAATAGCATGCATTATGTCACTACAGAGCTGTGTTTCTCGTCTCCTGATTTTTCTTCTGCGCTTGGAAACCTTTTGGGAAAGATTGTCACTGCTGACATTTGATTTTGATATATTGAAATTCTCCTTGTCCTTTAAATCCAGGCACCCATCTCTGGCTCTCTGGGAAGGAAGTTCTAGTTCTCTTTTTGATGTCTGACTTTCAGCACAAGGGTGTAGAGCAACAGTCTGTCTGGCGGGGTATGATTTGACTTCTATCTCCTGTCTTTCTGTGTTTTGTTTTTTATTTTCCAGTTTCAACTTCTGCTTTGTAATCTCAGTTTTCAGAATACTTATCTTTGCATTATATTGGAGTGTTGTTTTTGTAAGAGTTTCCTCATTACATTTGATTGTTCTTTGAAGGTCATCATTCTTTTTTTGTAAAATTTCAATGACTTCAAGATATTTCCTTTCATTTTCCTGATTCTGACATTTTGTTTTGTTCAATTCCAGACTCATCATAGCAAATTCATCCTGAAACATGTGACATTCATGCAACAGCTCTTTCCCTGTTTCATTCCTACTGGAAACCTAAGTAAAACCAAGGAGACATTTAGCTAGCACTAAATAAAATAACACATCACAATTTCCTCTGAAACTAAGAAATCATCTGTACATTTATACAAAGAAAAGGGTTGCAATAAATGGATATCCAACTGTAGAAAAATCAGATGTAAGCTTCAATGCTTATCGAAGCAAAAAATTCCAAAATTTTAAAAGGTTTATTGAAGATAATGAATCTATGAATATAAAAATATCATAATTTTAAAGAATTTCAAAATTGACAAAAATCTTTCTCTGAATTACAACAGATTCAATTCATAAATTGATTAGTATGTTTTACCATGTTAAAAAAGTTTGCTTTCTGATACCTTATGTATACAACCAACCCATAATATGGGTCTTAGCTCTTCACATATTTGGACAGATGAAATTCCCTTAAGTTTTTTTAGTTCCCTGTTCCTGAAAACATTCTACACATATTCTAGTTTTTTCAACATTTTTGTAGTAAGTTATAGTAAGTTATAAGAATTGCAGCTATTGATAAATGATAAATCTAAGGCTTATACTTAAGCACTTTTACATGTACAATGAACTTTATAATCACAATATGAAAAAAAAGAATGATTTAGCTATAAGCAAGCTGCTTCCAGTGGTATTCCATCATATCAGTTATTTCTCTACTGTTAAAATAAAAACACAAAAGAAGTCTTGTGTTTCATAATACTAATTGTAAATAGGGTCATATTTGTTAGGCTCTTCTCAGAAATTCCTTATTGTTTTCTGCTCAGTAAGATTTCTCTTTTGTAAACTCTGAAACGAGAGTGAATGTGAAATAGGGGAAATAAACTGGACTCATTTATCAGGAATGACATACTTATCAATTAATTATCACTAAGTAAAATATTATGGTATACCATTGACTCCAAAAGCTTTTTGTACTGAAATAGGAGATTGCTTAAAGAAAACTGTTTCTCTTCTCATAAATGAGAAAATCATATTAAAACTAGGGTCTCTGCTGGCTATGCTTTGCCTGCTTACTTAGTGGTGGGAATAAAAAGCAGACCTCCACATTAATATATCAAAAGGGTGAAATTAATGCCCCACACTAGAATAACCATTGTTAGTAACATGGGTTTTGAGATCATGGAAAATCATCAATTCCTATGTAAAACATTAATATCCTTTTCTCTGGAAGTGATCGATGTGAAAGTCACTACTAAATTATTACTGACCAGTGGAGTTGAATTAAGAACATTAATTAAGCCAAAGGGATCAAAACACCACCCTCACCCCCAAAATATGTGCATAAAGGATAAAAATACATGGCTTTAAAATTCTCTGTTTTTCCATGATAGATCCAGTTACCATTTAATATATGTTCATGTACACACACAACACTTACACACAAAGAGACAAACATTTGAAAACAACGGAAAATAATTCAAGAAACATTTTTTTTGCCGTGTCTTTCTCCTTTTGTTTACAAAGATGATTTGACAGAATCCCATCTTATAAATTCTGGGAAAGTTGCCTTTTGGTGTCCTTTTGTTCAGCTAACACCTAAAGATTCATTTCAGTAAGATATTGGTCTCGTATTAGCAATGGAGAGAAAGTCTAAAAGCTTAATCAAGAGCAGTACCTGCAATTTTTTAAAAAAAACTACTAAAAACAAGTAGTCTACTAAAGCATATGGACCTTTATCCCACATGAATTATTCAAATTTTAACTGTCAAGTAGCAAAAACTTTTCTTAAATATAGAAACACAATTATGAAAAATAATTTTTTAAAGCTCATTTAACAATGGACTGGGGTTGTGGCTCAGTGGTAGAGCACTTGCCTAGCATGTATAAGGCACTGGGTTTGATTCTCAGCACCACATATAAATAAATAAAATAAAGGTTCATCTATATCTTTAAAAAAAACTCATTTAAACTAGTCCCACAATACTTTCAAAGGTCTTTATCCTGTACCTTAATGTAAAAATACCTAAATTAACATTTATGCTATTTATTAAACTCAACTCAGCTTTTATTCAGAAAATACACAGGGAGCATCTATTAGATGCCAAGATAAGCAATAAGTAAATTTAACCATAAATGTCATGATTTCATTTTAGGAAGAAATGACATTTGCTTTAAAACCAAATAATAGAGTCACACACTGTGTAACATTGCTTTGAGAGACAACAGATTACATATCTCAATAGTGGTCCCAGAATTTTGTGGGAGATGTATGAAGTTTGTGTGATTGCATAATAAATGCCAGCAACACATTCTCAGATCATGTTCCCATCAAACAAAACATGACCATATATATGAAGTTAAAGAAATAATATCAATACAGTAAGAAACTTGAAGCTGTACTGAAGACTACCTGATTTAAGTTATTTCTTGCAGTTTTCAGTTCTGTTTTTAATGTTCTAAAAGATATTTGAAGTTCTTTGTTTAATTCCTTTAGTATATTCCTCTTTTTTTTCTCTTAATTGGTTGCTCATTTTTTCAAAAAGCTGATCGACATTTCTTCTCTTCTTCTCTTTTTCTTTTAAGGCATACCTGCAGATAAATAAG
Source organism: Sciurus vulgaris (assembly GCF_902686455.1). Taxonomy (NCBI): domain Eukaryota; kingdom Metazoa; phylum Chordata; class Mammalia; order Rodentia; family Sciuridae; genus Sciurus; species Sciurus vulgaris. The sequence goes on from NC_136464.1 coordinate 77,833,238, forward strand.
TTATCTTAAAATTCATTTTGTCAGAAAACAAAAAGTTTGTTTTGTATTCTGGATCTTCATATGTTGATCCATATTCCTAATAAAAACTCTATGTTGAAGATACTTTTCCTTTCTAGTTCTCATATTTTTAATTTCTCCTTCAATCTTTTCAAAAACATATATACTTGAAAGGTAATAATGAAAGATCATTCTGTCAGTAGGGAAGTTTCTGTTACTAGTAACTGTGGTAGATATCATGGAAAAGGAATTTTGAAATGGATTAGTAAATTGATACATTCAAAGTGATTTGGGGTGGGGATCTGGGATGTAGATCAATGGTAGAGTGTCTGCCTAGAATGTGGGAGGCCTGTGTTCCATCCCTGGCATTGCCAAAACAAAAAAACAAAGATCATTTTTGCAGTGTCATAATTCTTCTTTAGTTATAAAAGATAAAGTTAAATAAGTTTTAAAGACATTGTTTATCAACAAGTTTATAAATTCACTAGTATTAGCTTTTATATTCATGAAATATAACAGCAACCACTGCAATTGATTGCCAGTGTTAACACAACACCTTCAGATGTTGTTCACACATCATACATCTGCACATTATCATAACCCAAGACCAGGTTAAGGAGTCAAGTACCCGTTTTTATACATTTTATGTTTCTTTCATGGTAACACTTTCAATTTAGTTTATTGTTATGTATTTTATCAACAACTCAAAATCAACTTTGGAACAGGGCAGGACCTAATATTTAGTCCAATAATAAATAGCAATATTTCCTTGCAAAATAGAAATTTGACCAAATATTATTTATGTATAAGGGAGAATTTGAATGAAATAATTATTATTTTCCATTTCACTTTTTGCTTAATGGATGTTAAGGTTAAAGCTGTAGCTAGGTGGGGGAATAATTCAGCAGCAGCATACCTACCTAGATGTACCAAGCTTGGGTTCAATACCCAGCACCAAAAAAAAAAAAGAAAGAAAGAAAGAAAAAGAAAACTGCAGAAATATTTAAAAACACATTTTGGGGTACAAAAGCAATTTAGAAATATTGATCAAATACCTTTTCATGACATTACTCTTCTTTAACCAAATAACTCTATTTTGAAGAATTTTATTCAACTAAACAAATACAGAAAATACATTTTCCATGAAATTATGTCATTTGCAGGACATGGATGGAAACTGAGACAATTATTTTAAGCAAAATAAGTAAAACTTTTAAGGTCAAGGGTCACATGTTTTCTCGGAAATCAAAGGGAGCTCAGTAGTGTAGAGAAAAGTGACCCCGGGAGAGGAACGAGGGGAGAGAAAGGAGAAAAAGTAGGGAAAGATATAGACCAAATTATATTGTTACATTGTGTGCATGTATGAATATGTAAAAACAAATCCCACCATTATGTATGACTATAATGCATCAATAAAAATATGGTTCCATGAACCATCAATTGTAATACAAAAAAATAAAAATATAAATAAAAAATAATCCAAAATTCTATTTGTTAAGCAGTGAGATTTTTCTGATAGTGACATTTCTATATAGCCATTGAAATTATGATTGAAAATAATATGCATTTAATTATTAGAAGTAAATATGGTTAGCAATATATCACCTTATTTGCAAGAATTTCAGACTCTACAATAATAAGTAGTATTCTCCCTTGCAAAATGCCAGCAGTTAACTCAACAATTACAAAAATTCCCTACATACCTTTAGTGTAAAGAGTTCAAACATTTCTTTCAAACCAGGGTATCATACCTCAAGTTGCAGAGTTCTTGTTTGCATTTTATTCCTTTCTGCTCTAACATAGGTTTCACCTTTTTCATTTCTGATAACGCCTCTTTTATTACAGAAAGTTTATTTTCCAGTTTTTCAACTTCTTTCTTATGTAATAAACACTGTGAACAGTGACTTTTTTTAAGTTCTATTATTTTTTGATATGAATGAACTGCCTTCTGGATTTTCATTAGGCTAGGAGAATCTATATCATGGAGAAAACAAGATAGAAATAAAATACTTGAATATTTTCATATATGAAGGACTGTATATTTTTACATGTACTCTCATACACTGAGAAAATGTATAAAGAATACCTATAACATGGAACACATTATACTAAGATCTATAGATAAAACAGATGAGAACTCTGCTCTTGTTTAGCTTAAAATCTAGTGAAGAAGACTGACAAATAACATGATCATTACAAATTCAGACAAATGATGCAATGAAATAATGAATTCTGTGATCACATAAGGGAATCTGATCCCTAGGAATATTTCCCTGAGCATGATATGGATACATTGAGAAATGAGACATGAACTGGAAACAGCTAGGCACAACATACAGCATGTGCTGAGATGCTACTGCAATCTGCTTCAAGGCTGGATGGAGGAAGAGGTACTGCTTCAAGTTCCTATCTGAAACAAGTAAAACTAAAACAAACAAAATACATTAAACAATAGTTTTCAAGAAAGTAGATGTCAGGCAATGAGTACAATAATTCCTGATGGAAAGTAAATGAGCTAAATCTTGCAATTGTGTTAACTCACTACTGTGAGAGATTTTCCAGCCAATGATTCAAGGAGAAGGAACCCAATTAATCTACTAGACTCCCTGAGCAGAGCTGATGAACCTGAATCTGGTAAAATCAAGACACAGAGAGATCACAGGACAGAACAATGGAGATTAGAGAGCAGTAGAGAGAATGAACCATGGAGACCTTTAAAGTGCCCCATTTGATATTTAACAGAGTAATTAACAATACATGTGTCCTTGGAAAGGATCTGAGACCTAGGGATAAAACATTTCAAAAAATTAGAGGAAGCTGCCTGATGCTCACAAAGTGCCAAAAGAGAGTGTCTATTCCCATCAGTCTAAAAAAACTTGTGATTCATAGGACAATGAATAAAGTCATCAGAAAGATCTTACCTATTAGTGAAGAATTCAACCTGGACAGATCACCTAACAAAACATAAAAATAAGATATAAAGGGTCAAGCTGTTTTTAAGTAACTTAATTGCCAAAATAAAATTCACAAGCAGAGAGACCTGGAAAATACTTTTAAAAACAAATTGCACCTTTAGGAGGCAAACAAAGAAACCAAAGAGCATGGTGACTGACACAACTATCTACAGATTTGAACTATGTGGGTTGTCACATAGAAGAGCAATCACCTACTGAAACCCAAGACAGAATTAAATATAGCAAATGAAAAGGCAGAAAATAACAAAAACCTATCCACAATAACACTGGATGTAAATGTTCTCAACCTCCCAATTAAAAGACACACATTGGTGGAATGGATTAAAAAACAAGATCCAACTAGATGTTGTTTAAAAGAAACTCATCCCATAGGCTAAGATGCCCATAGACTGACTGTAAAATCCTGGACATTTTTAAAGACCTCAAGCTCCACCAGAGGACTTCTAGAGCTGATAATGAATTCAGCAAAATAGCTAGTAACAAGATCAACATTCATCAATCAATAGCTTTCCTGTACAACAAAAGTAATTCTGCTAAGAAAAAAATCAGGAAAACTATCCCATTAAAAGTAACACCAAAAAATTTAAATGCTTGGGAATTTTTACATTCAACTTTCTTCACTGTGACAAAAAGATCTTTAAAAAAATGTAGAGTAGTTTATTTAGTGCTTAGACTTTCAGAAGTCTCAGTTCATAGACAGCTGACTCTATAGCTCTGGGCCCAAGACGAGGTAGAGCATCATGGCAGAAAGACATGACAAAGGAAAGGAGCTTAGGACGTGGCCACCAAGAAGCAGTGAGAGTTCTATTCACCGGGGAGTCCTGCAATGATCTACCACCTCCAAACACATCCTTCTTGACTATGATTACCACCCACTTATTCCATGTTGAGGAGCATGGAAAATGGTACAAATATTTTAAAAATCATTTGACAGTTTCTTATTAAGGGAATATAAAAGGATTTCTTTATCTTACTTATGGTGATCAAACATGTCTTGAATATGTCAAAACTTGTCAAGTTACACACTTTTTAAATGTACAATTTACCTTATGTCAATAACACCTCATTAAATCTTTTGAAAACAGAAAGCTCTATTGTAAGAAGAAACATCTAAGACAGTGGCTGGGACACAGAGACACAGGATAAAGCTAGAGGCTTGAGGTCTTTAATCTTATAGCAAAGAGGAGTGATACTTGGGTTTTAAGGAAGGGATAAGCATTATCAGAAATTAATTTTTAAAAAGATATGATTATAGTTGCATAAAAACAGCATAGTTTCAGGAGATGGGGTACAGGTCTAAGGTTACTACCGATTCAGGTAGAGACAATGGTAACCTGACCTGATAATACTCAAGGCACAAGACAGAAAAAAAAGCCAACAAAGGGAGTAGGGGGTATAATTCACAAAGAAAAGTGTAGTGGGAATAATCCAGGTATTTACTTGATAGTGTACCACTGTTCTCATTATATTTTAATGCAAAGCACATTTCTGAAATGACCAGCATTGTAACACATCAGTGTTTTATGGTGTGTGCTAAGCAATCTGTGCATCTATTACTATAATACACATCAGAAGGTCTAATTTTTATGCAAAGATTCTACCTTCATATGATATGCTTAGTTGTTCAATTAACATCAAAATATTCTTATAATTAGGGTAAGGCACTTCAGAAGCTTGTGAGGCTGTTACAGATGATTGTGATTCATCAAGTTCTTCCATAGCATTTGTTTGTTTCCTGATAATAATAATCCAATATCAAAATGTACCATATATACATATATATGCCATATACTAAAAACATAGTGGTGGCAATTATCCACCTTTTATATAAGCAAAAGCAGAGGTAATTTTTCAAATAAATGATTTCTGACAAAAGGAAAACTTTATCAATGGTTATTCTTTCTTAATCATTTTCAAAGTTAAAATGTACATAAAAAATTCTCAATTTTTTCACTTTACCTTTTACAACATATTTTTAATTTATATTTTGTATCATTTTGCCTTTCATAATGTACTTTTATCAATAAAATATTGTCTTGTATTATTTGTAACAATACCTACCTTCCCCTTTTCATTAGATGTTTTCTCTGTGGGCCTAAAAAAGAAAAGAGAAATATAATGTTCTTTCATACAACTAACAATTGTGTAAAATGCATCAAGACTATTTTTATATATAAATTCCCTATAATTCCGATAATTTTCCACAGGGGGATTCAAGTGTAAACAGAAACAATAGCATTAAGGAATCAAGAATACTACTACTAATAGAATCAAAACAAAGAGTTAAACTTAGATTACACTGTCTGACAGTCAAAGCAAAATAAATGTTACTTGCATTATTTGATAGAAATGCAAGTGTTTTGTCATCATTTTCAAATAATAAAATTATACAATTTATTAAAAGCCATTTGTAAATTATGACTTAAATCCTTGTATGAGGGAAACCCTTTTGCAATAATGCTAGGATTCTTTTTCAGGACCTACAATGCAATGACTGTACACAATTCTAAGTAGTGTACATATAACAGACTTGTTTTAATCCTCATTCTCCCAACAATTCTGTGAGGTAGGTAAGATTAGATATTTTATAAAGGAAGAAACTAGTTAAAGAAAGGCCAAATAACTTGCCCAAACCCCCAAATCTGTTTAGTGGCAAACCCAAAATTCAAACCCAGGTTTTCAGTCTCCATAACATGTGTTTCACAATATTCTGTGAAAGAATTATTCCTCACCAAGTGTTTGAAAGAAATACAATGGCAGATCAATCTATATTATCACTCTGTATCTGGACATAATTGTAAATATAATTTCTGCATCTTGCCAATATTATTTCAAAAATAAAATGACTATACATAGGCAATTGGAAATCTTAGTTTCAATAAATGCTTACTTTTTCTCAACAAATTCATCATCAGGCATCATTTATCTATTTGATGATTTATTCAGACTTTCAACAAAGAGAGCACACAATGCGTACTCAATCATGTTGTTGGAACAGGGAAGCAAGGTTCTGATACTTTAAATTTTCTATTCCAAAAGGAATAATCTGAACACTGTTGTCAATACTTTACTTTTGTATTGCACAAGAACACAATAATCCCTTTTCCCCTAGATTCTAAGTACCTATTAGTTTGATACTCCTGATATTTTAGAGTACCATACAAAATCATAGTGGCTCATAATGATATTTTCAAGGTACAAGGCACAATTATATTCTATTGAGTATGATTTGTGAGTTTGTATGTTTTCTACTACATACTTAAAATCTGTGATAGTTGAACATTTGGGTCATAGTTTTGCATGTTCAATTACATTAGGAAATCCAATATCTGAACCAAAACACAATGAACAACGACACTCACCATAGAAAATGTACAAATAGACATTCTAAGAGCAATTAAGTTTTACTATAAATCTTCAAATGTACTTTATGAAGCTTTCTAATATTGGATATTCAAACCCAATTAATTGAATAAGTGTGTCCTCTTGTGGATCATTTCCAAGGGCATATGAAATACACTAAATCCTTTAACTTTCTTTAACTCTTTAACTTCTTTCACTCTCTAATTCCACAGTCTTTAGTCATTGTTCACTTTTCCATTGCCTTTCCCTGGAAAATGTCTCTTAAGGAGTTTACTACAATTTTCCATTGAAGTCAGGCTTTCAAAATGACAATGTATAGAAACTTACTCCTTGTCAAAGTCACTTGTCTCCATCTTTGTGAACCTGTCAGCAGCAATGCTCCTGAGTTTTCCTTTCCTCTGTCCTAAACTACATTATTCTGTCTTAGACTGCCAGTTCTGGCAGAGAGTGTGATAAGAAACTAAGTGATGCCCGCTTCTTGGGCCCTCTGAGTGAGCTGGGAGGTTGGGGGCCTCTGGGACAGGTCGCAACCTGTGCCCTGCAGACACCAGAAACTCCCTCTGCAGCTGCCCACTGGCTAATCCAGACGTGAAGGATCGAGGACCAGCGAGCCTCCTCTGCCCATGGCCCCCACGTGGATGACCCCAAACCCTGACCCTGAGGGCTGCAGGAGACCTGGCTCAATCCTGTCTGTCCCAGACAAAGCCGCGGCTAAGGACGTGGTGCCTTTGAGGGGCTGCGGGCTGGAGAGGCAAGGTGAGAAGGGAGGCCACCTGAATGCTACAGAGGCCAGTAGGGGCTAGGAGGATCCAAGAAGGTGGGTGGACGCCAGAAAGCTCGGCCACGCGTTAGAGAGAGGAGCCAGGCAGATTAGGGCCCTCCATGACCGCTTGGGGCGGCTCCAGGAGACGACTGCACAGTGACCTGACAAGGCGGACAACCGCCTTAACCGCCCTGGAAGGTAAGCCCCCAAGAGGACGGGTGGAACAGTTAGGCCTCGGGCGGTTGGCGTTCATTCTCCCAGAAACTATTACCGTACAACACCTACCGTATTTGACCAATAGAAAGGCCCACCACCCTGTGGGGAGATTTACTGGCAGTTTGTAGAAAGCCTCTGTATATAATGTGAAAAAGCTGCTTTCAGCTTTTGCCCCAAACTTTTAAAGCTTTTGCTACATCTGGACATGAGAAACTGTACAGAAGTTGCCCACGTGTGACAAGAGTTAGAAAATAACATCTTGTAAATGCTCATTTGTTTAAAAAAATCAGAAATGTCTTCTGGAAGTGACTTTGAAATGAATTTGTTAGACCACCTCTAGGAGAGACACTTGTCCATTGGATTAGGGGACAGGGAGAAGACTTTTGAAAGAAGGAGGGCTGTGCCGACTGGTTATAGATAAAAGACAGTTTTCATCTTGTAACCTTTGTTTTGTGTGTCCATTTTATTTCTCATTACATATATAGTTGAAAATGCTTTAACACTTCTTTTGAAATATCTAGTCTTTCTAGAATTTCTAAACTGACTGATACATGTTAAAAGTAGACATGGTAAAATATAACACATCTTGTGAATTTCTTTCTGTTAAAATTATGAAATGTTTTTGGGGATAGTGGCCAAAACCCTGTTGAGTGGTACACATTGTGTGCTGCTTCTCTGGAGCACCATACCGCTGTGCTTACAATGAGAAAAGTGTAACCATTATTCCTATGTTTATGGGGTTTTTTGGGGATTTATTTATTTACTTATTTACTTATTTTTCTTTGCTGTATGCATAGTGTATATAAAGGACAAATTTGTCTTCATCTACTTTTAGTCTTTCTAGATGTTAAAGAGGTTGCCTGTGTAGGACAAAAGTAGAATTAGTAAACACATTTTGTGTTTTTGTGTTACAATTCCTAGGAAATATTGTCTTCTGAAACTTTGAGCATTATAGCCTACTGGGTGGGCACATATTTTAAAGACATTTTCAAATTAGAATTATTGTTACATGTGAACACTTTATTCAAGTTTGTCATGTACCTTAGTGGACAAATTGAGTCCTTACTTGAAATATCTAGTCTGTCTAGATGTTTCTAGAGGTAGTAAAATATCACTTTTTAGATATCTTTTTGCTAAAAGTCATATGAAATATTATCTTTGGGGAAATGAACTGTGAAACGACCTCTGTGAGCAGTATAGTACTATCTATATTCAGTGATGTGGAGGAGGTGGGAAGGAAGCAATTGCAAAAGATAATATGTTAGTGTTTTCATATTTTGATATTTCCAGACATGGAGTTTTCTGTATGTTTTGTGCATTTTGTTTTGCTGTGTTGATAGTGTATATAATGGACAAATGAGTCCCAATTTTACAAGATCTATTTGTTAAAGAGGTTGCCAGTGTATGACCAAGTAGTTTCTAAAATTAGCACATTTTTACATTTTGTGTTGAAATTCATAGGAAAACTTGTCCTCAGTAAGTGACTTATGGATGTTAATTTTTTCAACCGTCTCTCAGTGTTACTTTTGCCTGTACTTGTCTACTGGACTGAAAGTAGAAGGAAGGACAAAATGATCATATTATGATACCTCAGATTATAACCATTGCTGCATGTGTAAGTTACCAGTACTGCGTGCAGTGGGCAGGTTCTTATGTGAAATATCAAGTCCTTCTACAGACTAAGAAGTTTTTGATGTATTTGAAAGTAGAAGTAGTAGATAAAACTTTTTGTAAATAGCTTTTAAAAATCGATGGGAAATACTGCATTTGGAATTGTTAAACCACCTCTGAACAGAATACTGTCCACACTTGTTCATTGGGTTGAGGGAGGTGGGAAGGAAAAAGTTGCAGAAGGTGTTTTGTTAGAGTGTGCTACAAAATTTCACCTAATCCATTGCCCTGTAACATGACTTCATTTAACTTTGCTTTACTGAATATATTGTGTATATACTGGACAAAAAAGTCCTGATTTTATAATATCCAGTCCTGATTTTATAATATCCTCTTTACTTTAGATAGTAAAGAGGTTGCCAATGTAAAAAAAAAAAAAAATATATATATATATATATATTGATTGATTGATTGCTAATACCCCTTCAGAGGGAAATAAAGGATGGATTTTTCCTTCTTCCTGATCTATTTCACTTAAGCTGCAACCAGTCTTCACTTGCAGAAGACTACCAGCAAGTGAATAAGCCAACCCTAATGATGGTGTAATCATAGACTCTTTGGAAGTCCATTTTTTTAGTTTTGTCTTTCTTTATGTTCTTCATGGGCAAGGCAGGACCACTACTTTAAAAATCCACAAAAAGCCAATTATTTCCCATAATTCTACTGACAAAATAAAAGGCAGATTTGATAAAACTCCAAACTTTTCCCATCTTAATTCATTAATTTAAAAAAATCTATAAAGTGCCAGGTAAATATAAGGGACTGTATATCCTCTGTTTTGAAAAATAGATATAAAATTATGATACAATGTTACATATAAGAATTGATATAAAAAATGTTAGATCTGAGTCCAAGAAAGACTTTATACAGAATAGGTAAAATATAAAAGAGGGATCTTACCAGGCAAGAAAACTATTCTACTTAGAGAATAGAAAGTAAGCACAAAGATTGGGTATGTGGCATGTAGGTGCTTTCTAGAAACTTCAAAGGAGAGTATAAAATATGCAGAGGCAAATAATAACAGATGATTGCTCACAAAGCTTGGATGCTGCACTGAGAGACTAGAGCTCACTGCTCATGAGCAGTGGTGCTTAGGGGAATAACAACTTGTATGTGCAACATTTGTTGGGTTTTCTTTTTAAATATAATACTAGGCAACTTAGATGAAGTTTTTAAACTTCCACAATCATACAAGATGAAAGAATAAATCATCATGGTGGTAAAAACCTCTCTCGAAATACATGAATCTATTATATAGACTTCCAAATAGTAATGCTCTGACTAGTTATGAATGTGTCTGAAAATGAATTTATAAAATTTTCAGGCTTTAAACTAGTATGTCATTCTAATTAAAAAAAAAGCTGAATTTACCTATAGACCACTGTAATTATATTTATATGGGGAAAACACAGAGAATAATCAGAAAATAATCACAAGACATCACCGTTACACACCTACACAAATTTACAAAGAAAGTGAAATTTCTCCTTTGAGATTATTTTGTTAGAAGTTGAGCATGAGCCCATAAAAGTAAATCAAATAAATTAAACTTAGCATTTACCAAAAAATAATATACATAACTCTTCTTGTCCAGACTAAGGATTCTAAGCATCTAAAATCTTTTTAAAAGATGAAGTATTTCTGAGCAATTATTAAGCAATACCTCTTGAGTCAAATATAAGTCTACAAATCTAGAATATGAATAGTTTTCATTTTGAAAGTTGATAGGAAGTATCTTTTAAATAGAAAACATCCTTGAGAAAAGATTGATGAGCAATCATAGTAACAAGTAGCCACCTGAACATTATTAACACTATTCATTCAATCAATGTTCATTAGCTTAAAATACCAACCAGTCCATGTGAGTCAGTTGTTCGTGAATGCCCTAGAATGCCAATCAATCAACAAATGTATGACTCAAAAAAACATGCTGCTACAGAAATGAACTTAAGTACTTATCTTTTGCAATTAGCTGATCCTTAAACTTCACTCTTTTGCAAAACCCTATATAAGATAGGCAGGTTGCTGTGTTAAAAGTGACTGATCCTGAAATTTACCATAGAAAGCAATAAATTCAAATTTCTATTTGAGTTACTGAAGGTTCTAAATCCTTTGGTAATTATTTTTAAACTTCATGGAATTTACTACCTTCATATTTTAATTTTATTCATAAAATAGAAATGAAGTTTGGAGGGATTTGATTCATTTTAATACAGCTAAAAGATCATAATTACCAGGAAACAAATATATAATGAGTAATAATGATATTGGACTTTGCTGACTCAGTAGAACTTTTCTACACAATGAGAGACTAGCTTGTATAAAAGGACAAATAATCTAAGACATACATATTTTTACTGGTAATGTCAGAATAGACACATATTGATCTTTTCCTAAGTGAGAATTAGTCTAGTTTTTCAGACACCACACCAAGAGTAACTCCACTAACACATGCAATAAATATAGTTCAACAGTTACTATATGCTGGGTCGTCACTTCTAGGCACTGAGGATATACCAGTAAACAGACAAAAATCTTACTTGTGAAATAAAGTAGACTCACAATAACAATAAACAGATTAGACAACCAAAATGTAAATTGTGACAGAGGAGGAATACAAAAGCAGGGAAATGAAAATTTGTATGCATTGAATGGGAGGAGTGGTACAAATGTGAATCAGGACAGCCAATAATGGTCTTGCTGAGAGAGTTGCTTTAAAGAAAAATGAAAGAAGGAGAAAGCCAGGAAGTGGATAGAAATGGTTCAGAGTTTAAGGAATAGTGAGAAGATCAGTAGGACTAGAAGAGTGAAAGAAACAGAAAATACAAATTAAAGTCAGACATGTGACAGGAGGATCATGTATTATATGTTACATCTTAGGAAGAGTTTTTACATAGACTCAGTGAAATGGGGGGCCACTAGAATGCTGGAAGCAGAGAAATAACATCATTTGACTTGGTCTAATTGGTTCACTGTGATAAGAATCAATGGAAAGAGGATTTAAAAAGAGAGAAGAAGACCAATTTGCTGACTATTTACACTTATCTAGACAGGAGATGCTGGTAGCTTGGAAGTGGAAGATGTGGCTAACTTTGAAGGCAGACCTGACAATATTTACAGATAGACAAGATGTGAGGCATAAAAGAGACAGCTGGGGGACTGATGCTATAGCTCACTTGTAGAGTGCTTGCTTTGCACATGTGAGGTACTATGTTCGATCCTCAGCACCACATAAAAATAAAGAAATATATTGTGTCCATCTACAACTAAAAAATATTTTTAAAAAGAGAGATAGAGAGACAGCTGAGCCAAAAAAGACACCATGGCATTTTGTCATTAACTCAAGTAGATATGAGGGGTAGGAATGAGGAAATGTTTTAGATCAATTTTGGACCTGCTAAGTTGACACCAACAGCTAAGAAGGCAAGTTTATTATAAAGATCTAGAATTGAGGAGTAAGACTGTGGCTGGAGAGGTACATTTGGAAATAACTGGTATATAAAAAGTATAAGACAAAGGAGAGGGTGTGAAGAGATGTAAATAATACAGACTAAGATGGAAGGAATCATAAGGTGTGAGGAAACTTGGGGGGATGAGTGACATCCTGAAAGCCAGATGAAAAAATTGTGCTCGAGGTTTCCAGGGGATCCAATCCTACTAACAGGTTAAGCAAGATGATATGGAAGAAATTGCTTCTAGATTTATTCAAGTGAAAATTGGAGGTAAAATTGGGAAAAGCAATTTTGGAGGAAAAGTTAGAGTAAAAATTACTGGCATAAGTTCAAACACAAATGGAGGGCTGGGGATATACATGTGGTAGAGGGCTTGCTAGTATGCTCAAGGTCCTGGGCTTGATTCCTGGGATTACAGTGAGCCAATAAAAAATGAAAAAAAAAAAAAAAAGATGTGGGGGAAGGATGTAGGTCAGTGAATGCCAATCCTTTTTTGAATAGCCTCCTAGCTAAGTAGCATAGCGGGTGATGATCTAATGTTTCTCTAATTTAACTGCATTTTTGAGTTCTTACAATGATCAGTTAGCATATTTGTGACACTTTAATAGTTTTTTTAATTAAATATGTGCCACAAAGCATACAAGATGAAATTATTAAATCATTAATTCATAAAACTATAAACTAAACTGAAATAACCCTTAAAATTCCTTATATATTATATAAACTATCATTTGCCCATATTGAGAGATAATTACCACATAAAGACAAAATATTTCAAGGGCAGTAATTCTTGCTTAAAACAAATGTACTTTTAGGATATTTTATAGTATGCTAGTATGAAGTTATTAGCTATATTAAAACATTGAATTCTACAACAATAATAAAAAAGTAGTAATTCTAAACAGAATCTAATTTTATAAACTTATACCTTATAAGTTGTATATTAAATCACTTCACTATTGAAAAATGTGGTGTGATGCATGCTCACATATATTATTTTTAAAAGAGATGACATACATGCAATTGACCTTTACAAGGAAAAATTCACTTCATTAGCTGCACCTTGGATTTAGCACAAAAGTCAACAAATTAGTGCCTATGGGCCAAATACATCATTTTATATACTTTTCTAAAGAAAGTTTTATTGTTTTGTTTTTATTTTGTGATGCTAGAGATAGAACCCAGAGTCATGTGGATGCTAAACCAATACTATCTGTAGGTATATTTCCATCTTCTTAAACAAAGTTTTGGTGAAATGCACCTCACACCCATCCACTAGCATCTATAACATGTCTATAACCCATCCACTAGTGTCTACAATGACAGAGACCCTGTGGTCCACAAAGACTAAAATATTTACTGTCGGACTCTGCAGTAAAAGTTTGCCAATTCTTACTTTAGTATATTGAAGATTTGATGAAAGTTCTAATAGATTTTACTCAATATAATGAAGTATTGGTGAAATGCTGACCCCCATGTGCAATGCATTCACAATCTTCAGATTAATCGAGGATTCATTATTTGAGCACTTGGGCATTGGAAACAAGTATCCGGAATCTACTGATGAGTACTGCTATAACAAGGCAGAGTGCCAGTGTGGCAGGCAGCTTCCTTTTGTAATTCTAAGTATTAAAACAAAAATGTGCTTAAGAGGTGTCATTAAAGTACTTGCTTTAAATATGCTTTACTTGTGCAATAAACAGTAGAGAGCTAATTTCATTTTAAGTATTTTATTTTAAATACTTCATTATTTTGTACATATGACAATTTAACTCTTTCCTTATTGATGATGATATGAACTAACTCCAATTTGATATGACAATGCCATACTAAATGCCCTTAAAATACATATTTAATATGAAATGTTTATATAAATGTGCCTAGCATATGCATTGCATGTCTTCAATGTACATGTTGCATACATCAGATATATTCACCTTTGAACACTTTGTATAATACAGAATTGTCACCAGTGACCTGTGCGTGGATGGAATAAGTAACCCTCAGAAGTGTGGACCAGCTGGAAATAAAATCTGAAAAAAGTAACATCAAGAAATAAAGCAAAAGACACAGGAAAATATTTGAAGCAGGGGCTTGATGGGTCTGATCCTAACAAAAGGAAAAACCAATGAATGCTTTATTTTTAGTAAAACACATCAAAAGAATTCAGTGAGGAGCTTCTTCAGGAAAACAGGTTAAGAATGGAGAAAATAAGTTTTTTGGAGCTTTTCAGGTTTTGCCCATCTTCAGTGGCTGCGTTTGAACTTAGGGCTGTGAGCTAAGGCACGGTGCCAGCATGATCTGGGCTTTCTCAAACCTGGGAATTTCATCCAGGAGTCCCCAGAAAAGCAACTTCCCTGCCTTATGATGGCTCAAACAAACCCATAATTCATACATGGCTTCCAACACAGAATACATATTGTTATGGTTAAGATGTGATGTTCTGCAAAATCTCATGTATGAGACAATGCAAGAAGGTTTGGAGGAGAAATGATTTGGCTATAGACTCACTGAATTAATCCCTGAAGAGATTTAACTGTGTGGTAACTGGAAGCAGGTGGGGTGTGACTGGAGGAAGTGGTTTATGGCGGGGGGTGGCTATAAGGTATATATTTTGTATATGGTGAGGGGAGATCTCTCTCTGCCTCCCTCTGCCACACACTTCACAGTAATGTTCAGCCTCGACTAGAGCCCGGAGGAATGAAGACTGTGGTCTGTGGACTGATATCTCTGAAATCGTAAATCCTCAAATAAAACTTTTCTCCCCTGCAGTTGTTCTGGTTGGATCTTTTAGTCACAGCAGTGAAAAAGCAGACTAAAACACATGTCCTTAACAAAGGTGTATATGTACACATTTATAAATCATGTTTTCCAGGTCCAGAAAGATCCAGTAACAGAACAGAAGCTGTCAGATTTATGGAAGAACACGTTGAAATTTTGGTGCATGCTACTAAACATTTGAAAAATGCTGACAAATTTTATTCATCAACAGGACATGAGAATGTCTTTATCTTCACAGGTGTCAAACTTGGTTATTATTTTTAAGTAAATATTTATTAATATATGTGAAAAATGGCATCTCATGGGTTATTTACATTTTTTCTGATGATCCCACAAGGCTGAATATCTGCAGGAAAAGCATAAACTTTGCTAATCATGAATATTAGCCCAAACTATATTTTTTTATTGTAAACAAATGGGATACATGTTGTTTCTCTGTTTGAACATGGCGTAAAGGCATACCATTTGTGTAATCATAAATTTACATACAGTAATGTTGTTTGATTCATTCTGTTAATTTTTCCCTTCCCCCCACCCCTCCCACCCCTCTTTACCCTCTATACAGTACTTCCTTCCTCCATACTTGCCCCCCTCCCTAACCCTAACTCTAACCCTAACACTAACCCTTCCCTCCCCCCCATTATGTGTCATCCTCCACTTATTAGCGATATCATTCTTCCTTTGGCTTTTTGAGATTGGCTTATCTCACTTAGCATGATATTCTCCAATTTCATCCATTTGCCTGCAAATGCCATAATTTTATCATTCTTTATGGCTGAGTAATATTCCATTGTATATATATACCACAGTTTCTTTATCCACTCATCAATTGAAGGGCATCTAGGTTGGTTCCACAGTCTGGCTATTGTGAATTGAGCAGCTATGAACATTGATGTGGCTGTATCTCTGTAGTATGCTGATTTTAAGTCCTTTGGGTATAGGCCAAGGAGTGGGATAGCTGGGTCAAATGGAGGGTCCATTCCAAGTTTTCTAAGGAATCTCCACACTGCTTTCCAGAGTGGCTGCACTAATTTGCAGCCCCACCAGCAGTGTATGAGTGTACCTTTCTCCCCACATCCTCGCCAACACCTGTTGTTGCTCGTATTCTTGATAATCGCCATTCTAATTGGGGTCAGATGGAATCTTAGGGTGGTTTTGATTTGCATTTCTCTTATTACTAGAGATGTTGAACATTTTTCCATATGTTTGTTGATTGCTTGTAGATCTTCTTCTGTGAAGTGTCTATTCATTTCCTTAGCCCATTTGTTGACTGGACTATTTGAATTCTTGGAGTAGAGTTTTTTGAGTTCTTTATAGATTCTGGAGATTAGTGCTCTATCTGAAGTATGATTGGCAAAGATATTCTCCCACTCTGTAGGCTCTTTCTTTGCTTTGCTGATAGTTTCCTTTGCTGAGAGAAAGCTTTTTAGTTTGAATCTATCCCAGTGGTTGATTCTAGCTTTTATTTCTTGTGCTATGGGAGTCCTGTTAAGGAAGTCTGGTCCTAGACCAACAAGGTGAAGATTTGGACCTACTTTTTCTTCTATGATCTGCAGGGTCTCTGGTCTGATTCCGAGGTCCTTAATCCATTTTGAGTTTAGTTTCGTGCATGGTGAGAGATATGGGTTTAGTTTCATTCTGTTGCATATGGATTTCCAATTCTCCCAGCACCATTTGTTGAAGAGGTTATCTTTTCTCCATTGCATATTTTTGGCCCCTTTGTCTAGTATGAGAAAATTGTATTTATTTGGGTTTGTGTCCGTGTCCTCTATTCTGTACCATTGATCTACCTTTCTATTTTGGTACCAATACCATGCCGTTTTTGTTACTATTGCTTTGTAGTAGAGTTGAAGATCTGGTATTGCAATACCCCCTGTTTCACTCTTCCTGCTAAGGATTGCTTTAGCTATTCTGGGTTTCTTATTCTTCCAGATGAATTTCATAATTGCTTGCTCTATTTCTGTAAGGTATGTCATTGGGATTTTAATTGGAATTGCATTCAATTTGTATAGCACTTTAGGTAGTATGGCCATTTTGACAATATTAATTCTTCCTATCCAAGAACATGGAAGATCTTTCCATCTTCTAAGGTGTTCTTTAATTTCTTTCTTTAGTGTTGTATAGTTCTCATTGTAGAGATCTTTCACCTCTTTTGTGAGATTGATTCCCAAGTATTTTATTTTTTTCGAGGCTATTGTGAATGGGGTAGTTTTCCTAATTTCTCTTTCTGAAGATTCATCACTTATGTATAAACATGCGTTGGATTTATGGGCATTGATCTTGTAACCTGCTACTTTACTGAAATCACTTATGAGTTCTAAGAGTTTTCTGGTGGAATTTCCAGGTTCCTCTAAATATATAATCATGTCATCAGCGAACAGGGATAGTTTGAGTTCTTCTTTTCCAATTCGTATCCCTTTAATTTCTTTGGTTTGTCTAATTGCTCTGGCCAGATTCTCAAGAACGATGTTGAATAGAAGTGGTGAAAGAGGGCATCCCTGCCTTGTTCCAGTTTTTAGGGGGAATGCTTTCAGTTTTTCACCATTTAGAATGATATTGACCATGGGCTTAGCATAAATGGCCTTTACAATGTTAAGGAATGTTCCCACTATCCCTATTTTTTCTAGTGTTTTGAGCATGAAGGGGTGCTGTATTTTATCAAATGCTTTTTCTGCATCTATTGAAATAATCATGTGATTCTTGACTTTAAGTCTATTAATATGGTGAATTACGTTTATTGATTTCCTGATGTTGAACCAACCTTGCATCCCTGGGATGAAACCCACTTGATCATGGTGCACTATCTTTTTAATATGTTTTTGTATGCGATTTGCTAAAATTTTCTTGAGAATTTTTGCGTCGATGTTCATTAAGGATATTGGTCTGAAATTTTCTTTCCTTGATGAGTCTCTGTCTCGTTTAGGTATCAGTGTGATATTGGCTTCATAGAATGAGTTTGGGAGGGTTCCCTCCTCTTCTATTTTATGGAATACTTTGAGAAGTATTGGAATGAGCTCTTCTTTAAAGGTTTTGTAGAACTCGGCTGAGAACCCATCTGGTCCCGGACTTTTCTTTGTTGGTAGGCTTTTGATGACTTCTTCTATTTCAGTACTTGAAATTGGTCTATTTAAATTGTTTATGTCCTCCTCATTCAGTTTAGGCAATTCATATGTCTCTAGAAACCTGTTGATGTCTTCGAAATTTTCTATTTTGTTGGAGTATAGATTTTCAAAATAGCTTCTAATTATGTTTTGTATTTCAATCCTGTCTGTTGTGATATTTCCGTGTTCATTCCGAATTTTAGTGATTTGGGTTTTCTCTCGTCTTCTCTTTGTTAGTGTGGCTAAAGGTTTATCAATTTTGTTTATTTTTTCGAAGAACCAACTATTTATTTTGTCTGTTTTTTGTATTGTTTCTTTTGTTTCAATTTCATTGATTTCAGCTCTGAGTTTAACTATTTCCTGTCTTCTACTACTTTTGGTGCTGGTCTGTTCTTCTTTTTCTAGGGCTTTGAGCTGTAGTGTTAGGTTGTTTATTTGTTGAGTTTTACTTCTTTTATTAAATGCGCTCCATGAAATAAATTTTCCTCTAAGTACTGCTTTCATAGTGTCCCAGAGATTTTGATATGATGTTTCTTTGTTCTCATTTACCTCTAAGAATTTTTTATTTCCTTCCTAATATCTTCTGTTATCCATTCATCATATAATAGCATATTGTTTAATCTCCAGATGTTGGAATAGTTTCTGTGTTTTACTCTTTCATTTATTTCTAACTTCATTCCATTATGATCTGATAGAATACAAGGTAGTGTCCCTATCTTCTTGTATTTGGTAACATTAGCTTTGTGGCATAATATATGGTCTATTTTAGAGAAGGATCCATGTGCTGCTGAGAAGAAAGTGTATTCGCTCTTGGTTGGATGGTATATTCTATAAATGTCCGTTAAGTGTAAATTATTGATTGTGTTATTGAGATCTATGGTTTCTTTGTTCAATTTTTGTCTGGAAGATCTGTCCAGTGGTGAGAGAGGCGTGTTAAAATCACCTAGTATTATTGTGTTATGGTCTATTTGGTTTCTGAAATTGAGAAGGATTTGTTTGACATACATGGATGAGCCACTGTTTGGGGCATAGATGTTTATGATTGTTATATCTTGCTGATTTATGCTTCCCTTAAGCAGTATGAAATGACCTTCTTTATCCCTTCTGACTAACTTTGGCTTGAAGTCCACATTATCTGAAATGAGGTTTAGGTATCAGTGTGATATTGGCTTCATAGAATGAGTTTGGGAGGGTTCCCTCCTCTTCTATTTTATGGAATACTTTGAGAAGTATTGGAATGAGCTCTTCTTTAAAGGTTTTGTAGAACTCGGCTGAGAACCCAGCCGAGAACTCAGCTTTTTTGCTGAGTCCATGTGCATGGTATGTTTTTCCCCATCCTTTCACCTTTAGTCTATGGGTATATTTTTCTATGAGGTGAGTCTCTTGCAGGCAACATATTGTTGGATCTTTCTTTTTAATCCAATCTGCCAGTCTATGTCTTTTGATTGATGAATTCAGGCCATTAACATTCAGGGTTATTATAGAGATATGATTTGGTTTCCCGGTCATTTGGTTCATTTTTTAAATTTTATTTATTTATTTGTTTGACACAACTTGTTTCCTCCTTTATTTGACAATTCTTTTAGGATAATTCCTCCCTTTGCTGATTTGCTTCTTTG
The DNA here is from genome assembly GCF_902686455.1 of Sciurus vulgaris. NCBI lineage: Eukaryota > Metazoa > Chordata > Mammalia > Rodentia > Sciuridae > Sciurus > Sciurus vulgaris. The sequence goes on from NC_136464.1 coordinate 77,853,176, forward strand.
TTTTTCATCTCTTCCTCATGGAATATTTTGCTGAGAATGCTCTGTAATGCTGGCTTTCTTTTTGTAAATTCTTTTAGCTTTTGTTTATCATGGAAGGATTTTATTTCATCGTCAAATTTGAAGGTAAGTTTTGCTGGGTATAAGATTCTTGGTTGGCATCCATTTTCTTTCAGGGCTTGAAAAATGTTGTTCCAGGACCTTCTAGGTTTTAGGGTCTGGATTGAAAAATCTGCTGATATGCGTATTGGTTTCCCCCTGAATGTAATTTGGTTCTTTTCTCTCACAGCCTTTAAAATTCTGTCTTTATTTTGTATGTTAGGTATTTTCATTATAATGTGCCTTGGTGTGGGTCTGTTGTAATTTTGTGTATTAGGAGTCCTATAAGCCTCTTGAACTTGATTTTCCATTTCATTCTTGAGATTTGGGAAATTTTCTGATATTATTTCATTGAATAAATTGTTCATTCCTTTGGCTTGTTTCTCTAGGCCTTCCTCAATCCCAATAATTCTTAAATTTGGCCTTTTCATGATATCCCATAGTTCTTGTAGATTCTGTTCATGATTTCTTACCATCTTCTCTGTTTGTTCAACTTTGTTTTCAAGGTTAAATATTTTGTCTTCAATGTCTGAGGTTCTGTCTTCCAGGTGTTCTATCCTATTGGATATGCTTTCTATGGAGTTCTTAATTTGGTTTATTGTATCCTTCATGTCAAGGATTTCTGTTTGTTCTTTTTTCAATATCTCTCTTTATTGAAATGATCTTTTGCTTCCTGTATTTGCTCTTTTAACTGTCGATTGGTGCGATCATTCAATGCTTGCATTTGCTCTTTCATCTCATCGTTTGCTTCTCTGATCATTTTAATTATGTACATTCTGAACTCCTTTTCTGTCATTTCTTCTGCCATGCTGTCATTGGGTTTTATTGATGTAACATCTAGATTTGTTTGCAGCATTTTCTTTCCTTGTTTTCTCATATTGTTCAGGTATCAGTGGACCGCTGAGATATTGCAGATTTCTTTTATTGACGTACAATGTCCCTGAAGATTTCTATATATATCCCCCCTTAGCCTTCAGTAGGGTGAAGTCTTGGAGGAAGTTGATAATGCGGTGCTCCAGAAGGAAGCTGCCTCTCTAGGAGTGGTGGCCTTCAGGTGGGGTATAATCCCTGCTAGTGGGCAGAGGTGCCTCCACTTGTTGACCAATGGTCATCCAAAGGAGACCTAGGCTGCGGGCTGAGGCAAGGCCTGTTTGGGCCTGAGTCTCTGGTTTTACCATCCTTGTGGGTAAACCTCACCCGACAGGGAAGACTCACCCGGTGGGGAGGTCTTGCTGGTCAGTTCCCTCCTAGAGGTTCCCCTCAATTTACAGCTACTGCCTGGGCTGGGCTGCCTTCCTCTGCAAAGTTCCCAGGGGCTCGGCCCTACCTCCTGGGCCTGGGAGCCTCACCCTTCACAGATGAATCTCCTTAGGCTGCCCCTCCTCAGAGAATCTGCCCGCAGGCCTGGAACCTTCACTCCGCCCTAAGCCTGTCTCTGTGCGGCTCTTCCACCCAGAAGCCTCCTAGATCCTGGGACCCTGCTCTGCACCTAATCGCCTGGGTATGCGGCCCCTCCTCTGAGCAGCCACCTGGGGCCCAGTATAATTGCTCTGAGTCCCAGAGACCCGCCACACGCCTCTTCCTCCAGACAGCCGCCCAGTATTCCGGTGCGGTCACTAGGAGTCCAAGAAACTCACTGCGTGCCTCCACCTCCCACCAACTACCCGTAGCCCTGGGCAATCAATCACTCCGAGTCGAAGTGACCCTCCCCGTTCCTCCTCCTTGTCCAGATAACCCCCCGGGTGTTCAGGAGCGGTCGCTCTGAGTGGCTCTGAATCCACGTGACCTGCTGCACAGGTCCTCTGGGCAACCGCCCGGAGCTCTGGTGCGGCCACTCAAGACCAAGCGACCCACCACGCTTCTCCTCCAGGCAGCCCCCCTGTGTTCAGGAGGTGTCACTTTAAGTCCAAACAACTCACCACTCGCCTTCTCCTCTGAGCAGCCTCCTGGAGCGCTAATGCAGTCACTGCGAGTCCAAATGACCCGCTGGCTCCTCCTCCTCCTCCTCCTACTCCTCCGGGCAGGCCCCGGTGTTCAGAAGTGGTCTGAGTCCAAACAGCTCGCCATGCAGCCCCTCCTCTGGCAACCGCCTGTAGCTCTGGTGTAGTCACTCTGAATCCAAGCGGCTGCACTCCTCTTCGTCCTCCTCATCCTCAGGGCAGGCCCCGGTGTTCAGAAGCAGTCGTTCTGAGTCCAAACAGCTCGCCGCGGAGCTTCTCCTCTGGCAACCGCCTGTAGCTCTGGTGCAGTCACTCCGAATCCAAGTGGCCACGTTCCTCCTCTTCCTCCTCAGGGCAGGCCCCGGTGTTCTGAGTCCACACAGCTCTCCTCGCCACTCCTCCCCTGGGCAGCCGCCGGAGCCCCAGTGGTTGCTCCGAGTCCCAGCGCTGTGCCCAGTGGCCTCCTTTACAGCGCTCCCAGTTGTCCGTGTTCACTGCTCCAGCGGGGGGAGGGGTGTCTCGCCGGCAGCTCTACTTCACAAAGTTCCCTGCGTTCCGGGACCACTGTCCCAAAATAGTTTGGGGTTTCAAGATGGCGGCCTGGAGGGTGGCTGCATTTCATGTTGCTCCAGGACTCAGGATTCAAAAGAGGAGATATTGAGACACTTGGGACCAACTCAAAGCAGCCGGGTGACTCTCACCTGTTGGATAACAGAAGGGAGATTCCCCCTTATTGTGCTGAGTTCCTTTTCTCCCATTGTCATTTGATGTTCTTTTCTCATTTGGATCCTGGGATATCAAGAGTGAAAGAGCTCACTCAAATACATGACCCAAAGTTTGCCACAACTGAAGGAGCAGAACGAAACTGCTGCATTGCTGGAATGGAATTCTTGAAACTGAGAAGCTTCTCAGATTTTACTTTTAATAACCAAAGCAGGATATATAAATAATTGTTGGGACTAATGACACTGTTAACTAACTCAAGCTGACTCCTTACTCCCTGGCGAGTGAGCAAGATCAAGGCCTCAAAGGCGGTATCAAAGGTTAATGACGATAAATCGGACCACCGTCAGGGATTGGTTAACAATAGTTCCGCGAATGTGATCAGCTCATGCTTGCCATATAGTCCTATGGGACTCTCACCTGCATGAACCTCCCATGCCTTGCTGACCTGTAAGCTGATTGGTTCCCACCTAGCCTCCATCCTATATAAAAGCTCTGTGATTTCCTCAGTAGATGAGATTCCTCCTGTGCTGACAGACCTCCCGGCTCTGGTGTGTTTCCTTTGCCTACAACACTCATCATCTACTCGGCCCTGTATTCTCCTTAGGCGGGCCCTGAGGAGGTACATCGACCTTGTTGCCCAACAGGGAGCAACAAATAATTACCTCCTTAGTCCCATTATCTATGTGGGAGTAAACCAATGTATTCTTGGGAAATAGGAAACCTCATGTACTTTGATTTTTTCCATATTTTTATTCATGTATAATAGTTGTACATAATGATGGGCTTTGTTACACATTCATACATGTGCAAAATATAACAATATAATTTGACCAATATCTCTTTCCAGCAGTTTCCCCCTCCCTCCTCACCTCCTTCCTTTCCTCTTCTGATCTCCCTTTAATTTCCATATTTCCCCCCACCTTTCCTTTCCTCTTTTTCTCTTTCACATATGAAAGAAAAATATTCTCCTTGAGCTTATTTCACTTAACATAATTGTTTCTAGTTCATCAATTTTTCCTGCAAATGATATAATTTCATTTTTTATGGCTGAATAAAACTCCATTGTGTATATACACAACATTTTCCAGTAGGCTGTTATTGTGAATTGTGCTGCTATAAACATGGCATGCATGTATTATTGTAGTATGATGACTTTAATTCTTTAGGATAAATACCAAGGAGTTGTATAACTGGTGGTATATGATGGTTCCAAGCCTAGACTTTTGAAGAACCTCCATACTGATTTTCATAGTTACAGTTCAAACAACAGTATGAAAGTATTCCTTTTCCTCCACATCCACTCCAGCATTATTATTTGTATTCTTGATGACTGGCATTTTGACAGGTGTAAGATGAAATCTCAGTGTAGTTTTATGTGTTTCTCTAATTGCTATTGATGTTGAACATTTTTTCATGTATTTGTTGGTCATGTGTATTTCTTGTTTTGACAAGCATCGGTTCAATTTGCCCATTTATCATTTGATAATTTGGTGTAACATTTTTTGAGTTTTTTCTATATTATAGATATTAATCCTCTGTCAGAAGAGTGGATAGCAAAATTTTCTTCCATTCTGTAGGGTTTTTTTTTTTTTTTTCACATTCCTTATTGTTTCCTTTCCTGTGCAGAAGTTTTTGATTTGATGTCATCCACTGATAAACTCTTGGCATCATTTCCTGAGTTTTGGGGTCCTATTGAAAAAAAAAGTCATTGCTTGTGCCCATATATTGGAGTGTTGACATGATATTTTCTTCCAGGATTTGCAGTTTCTGTTCTAATTCCTAGGTCTTTGAACCACTTTGAGTTGATTTTGGGGCAGGGTGAGAGATACTAGTTACATTCTTCTATATATGGATAACCAATTTTCCAAGTACCATTTGTTAAAAAAGTTGTCTTTCCTCTAATATGTTTTTGGCCCCTTTGTCAAGGATCAGATGCCTATATGTGTGTGGATTTGTCTCTGTCTTCTATTCTGTACTATTGGTCTATGTATCTGTTTTTATGCCAATACCATGCAGTTTTTGTTATTATAGTTCTATAGTATAATTTGAAGTCAGGTATTGTGATGCCTCCAGCATTGCTTTCTTGGCTTAGAATTTTAGCTATTCTAGGTCCTTCATTCTTCCAAATAAATTTTAGAACAGTTTTTTATAGTTCTGTGAAAAATGTAATTGGTGTTTTTTGGGGGATTGCATTGAATTATACATTGCTTTTGATACTATGACAACTTTGTCAATCAATTTCTTTCTTCAATATTCTATAGTTTTCATTATAGAAGCCTTTTACTTCCTTGGTTAGATATATTCCAAATGCTTATATTGGGATTATCTGTTTCAATGGTTTCAGTAAAGCACATAAATTCGCACACATGAAAGCACCATACAAAGATTACTTTGGCTGGGAATATTTGTTCAAATTCTGAAACACAGAAACTTCTTTATATTCCTTCTCAGTTAATGCCCCTCCCTTATATTTCCAATTTATTGCTTAAATAAATTGCCACTTAATATTCTATCATTTTAAAACAATTTCCTGTTTGCCTCCATTCATAAGGTGACATGGTAAGTTACTTTTCCAGTTCATATGTCACTTGGTAGACTTAAGATGACAAGGAAGACAGATTTTGAGAATGTTTTCCTGAACTCCTCATTTGGAGAATTCACATCGTGTATTTCTAGAAATAATTTTACATTTAGAAAACCCCATTTTATACATGAGTCTTTTAAAAGTCAAGAATCAGAATATATCCTGGAATTGTGGCTCAGTGGTAAAGCACATGTGTGAGGCCCTGGGTTTAACACTCAGCATCGTATATGAATAAATAAAATACAAGATCCATTGAAAACTAAAGAAAAAAATTTTTAAATCAGAATATAAAAGATGAAAGGAAACAGCTAGAGAACACCTACTTGTTTTTGAAGGTAAACTTTTACTTTCTCTTAGGCCAGGAGCTCTATACTAGAATCATGCCTATCTCATTTTTAAAACAGTTCTTGTCTTGTCAGAATTGTTCATTTACAGATCCTTTAGTATTTTGTCAACTGTGTGAAGAAAAATGCATGCTTACTCTTTTTTAAGGCACAGACAGAGGTTTATTTAGGAAGGTAAATACACATTCAAGGGAGAATGTGGACTGTCTTGAAAGTGAGAAGGCAGAGTGCACATTTTCTAAATCAGACCTTTATTTGGGGTTATTAGCACTGAAAGGATCATAAAATGGCTTCTGGGGCCAAACTTTTTGTTTTGCTTCTTCAGAAGTATCTTTACCAGCCAAAATACTGTGTGTTTTTATTTGAGTCATAAGTTCTTTTCTTTGGAGTAAGATACAAATCAAGAAGGGTTTTTTGACTAACTGGACCCAGGCATATGTTCAATATTTGAATTTCTAATAGAGGTATTTGGGGGTAAGAGTTATTTTCATTTGCAAATCAAAGTATTTGGTCTTTTTAAAATGTAACCTGTAACTACTTCTAGGTTCTTAAATCTTGTACATTCTGTCTTGTTATGAAAGTTTTTCTTATTAATGTTTAAAGCAGGTTTGTTTTCTGAATTGCTATTTTCATACCCTAATTTATTTTCACTTAAATAAAGCTGAGAAGACTGGTGAGCATATTCCAGGTACCTGCAGCATTTATCATAGGAAAAATTACTTTCAAAACTAGGTTCTTTCTGTTTGGAAAATGTCTGCATTACTATATAAGTTAGTTCCTTGCAGTTATCATGTACCGACTCTTCCATAGGACAAAAAGTAACTTTGATATTTTGGTCAATTTCACCAAACCTCCAGTTTAACTTATTTTTCATAAATTATTTGTACACTCAAATTTGCCTTCTGTTATCAATACTTCCTCATGCTTTTGCAGATAAGTTAAAGATAAGTGAAAAATTAAGACATACCCTCTCTATTACAACCTTTATCCATTTCTGGTTCTTGAGACTTTTTTTTGGTAGGTATAAAAATAGAAGCTCAATTAATGTGGTTTGATTCTCAGTACCTTCCCTAAGTTCATGTTTTAAAAATAACTTTATCCTTAAATAATCAAAGGGCAGGAACAAAGAAAAACTAGAAAATAATTAAAATTTCACTGGTAATATTTTCAGCATATGCTTTGTACTCCCAAATCACTGGGCTATAAATAAAAAGTGAAAAATAATTGACAACAGCCAAAAAAATGTAGAAGAAAAATGCAAATCATTCAGTTGTTGTAGACTAAACTTAATTTTGTGTTAAATTAAGTTAAAAAATGAATTAGGTGGATTTTTTGTCTTTTTATGTTTTTATGAGCATTATAATTATACATAGTATTTGGGAACATTTTACCAAAATAATACATGCAAGGAATTTGATTTCAATCCTCATTCCTCCCATTCTTCTTTTCTCCTCCCTCCTCCCATTTTCTCTCCTCTCCTCTATTGATCTTCACTTCATTCATTTATTAATTTTTGGTTAGTATTTTCTACATATACATACAGGTGAAACTCTATAGTACATTTATATATGTAGATAATGATTTTGTTAAATTCATTCCATGTTTCTCTTTTCCTTCTTTCCTCCCTCCCTCTCCTTCTTCTACTATACTTACATCTTCTATATTTATGATATTCAACTGCCTATCATCATCTTTCACTTATTTAGCTTCAGCTTCCACATTTGAGAAAATATTGGCCTCTTGATTTACTGAGTCTGACTTATTTTGCTTAGCATGATTTTGTTCCATTCTGGTCCATTTACCAGCAAATGCCATTATTTCCTTCTTCCTTATAGCTGGGTAATGCTCCATTATGTATTTATACCACATTTTCTTTATTCATTCATCTGTTGATGGGTTGGCACCATAATTTGGCTATTGTGAATTGTGCTGTTATAACATTGAAGTGGTTTTATCACCATAGTATACTAATTTAATTCTTTAGGATAAATAGCAAGGAGTGGGATAGATGGGTCAAATGGTGGTTCTATTTCTAGTTTTTGAGGCATATCCACGCTAATTTCCACAGTTGCTGTACTTATTTGTACCAGCAATGTGTGAGTGTAACTCTTTCCCCAGCTTCCGGGTCTTCTTGAGGAAGTCAATGCTTCTGTGTTTTCTTTAACACTTGCATACTTTCTGGTTTAATTCCTAACTTTTTGATCCATTTTTATTTGACTTTTGTGCAGGGTGAAAGATACGGATCTAACTTCATTCTTCTGCATATGGATATTCACTTTTTCCAACACTGTTTTTATTTTAATCTATTTTTCATTAAAAATAGTATTGTTGAATCTACATGTGTTTGTATGGTTTCTGTTATTTTTCTTGCTGTTGATTCCCAGTTTCATTCCATTGTCATTTGAAATGATGTATGAGATTGTATCAGTTTTTTTTTTTTTCTTCCTGTTTGCTAAGACTTACATTGTGACATCTTTCCTCCTGTTTTGGACGAGTTTCAATAAGCTGCTGAGAAGAAGATAAATTCAGCAGTTTGGGGGTGAAATATTCTATAGATGTATGTTAGGTCCATTTGACTTAGGACATTATTTAGGTTGGCTGTACCTTGATTGAATGTACGCTTTGATGACTGTTCTATTGGTTGTAGAGGTATGTTGAATCCTGTGGTATTATTGTATTGGGGGGTCTATCTGGGATTTAATGTCAAGGAGTACTTTTTAAAAATGTAATTGGGTTCATTGACATTTGAGGAATAGATATTAATTGTCATTGTTTCTTCTTGTTGGATTGTTCCCTTTTTTAGGTTTCAATTCTCTTATTAACCTCTTCTGACAAATTTTTGCTTAAAATCAGCTTTGTCAAATATGAGAATGGTTACTCTGGCTTGTTTGTGGAATCTGTTTGCATGGAATATATTTTTTCCCATCCTTTTACCTTCAGCCTGTGAGTGTCCTTACTGATGAAATGAGTCTCCTGTAAATAGCATATGGCTTGATCTTGTTTTTTGATTCATTCTGGTTATATATGTCTTTGAATGTGTAAGTTAAAGTCCTTTTACATTCGAGGTCTTTAGGAATATGTGCTTTTCAACTTTTTGTATTTAATTCTGTCTTGGTTCCCATTTACATGATTTGTCTTTGATTGATCTTCATATATTTGGAAATATGGGGTTTCATTTTTGGGTTTCTCTGTGTGCAATTTGTCTTTGAGCATTCTTCGTAGTGCTGGATTTGTTGTCATGTATTCCTTTAGTTTATCCTTCTCATAGAAGGTTTTTAATTCTCCATTGAATATGAAAGAGAGCTTTACTGGATACAGCAAATTTTGTTGGCAGTTGTTTACTTTCAGAACTTCAAATACCTCATTCCATCCTCTCCTTGATTTTAGGGTCGGAGTTGAGAAATCTGAAGTAACTGCTATTGGCTTGCCTCTAAATGTGATCTGAGGTTTCTTTCTTATAGATTTTAATATTCTTTACTTATTTTCTAAATTTTGTATTTTGATTGTGATGTGACTTGGAAAATTTCTCTTCTGCCTAAGTCTGTATGGAATTCTCTATGACTTCTGTAAATTTATGTCTATCTCCCTTCTGATATGGTGAAAGTTTTCTATGATTATCTCACTGAAAATAGTCTTAATGCTTTTAGCTTTTATCTCCATATTCTCAAATACACATCCATTGAATTCCAAAGTTGTAGTTTGTATAAGCTCCAATTACTGAAATTTCCACCTGAGAACTCTATACCACACTCTGCCACAGAAATACACAATTTGTCAACATCCAAATTGTGCTAACCCACCATATACCAGACAATTAGAAATTGAGATCTACTACAACAAACTGTACCAACTAACCACAAAGGCTGGCTACTACGTGATGAACACAAAGTTGTCAGGCTTCACAATTTCCAATGCTCATCTCAAGGATGACAAAGCCAAAAAAAAAAAAAAAAAAAAAAAAAAAATTAAGAATGAGTATCCATTCCTGCCAAAAGTTTTGAGCTCTGTAGTGGAAATAAACTCTTTGTTTCTCAGCAAGATTTTTGTTCTTATTTTTTCTTAATTTTCTTCTTTGCTTTCACTATTCTCCCACATTTAAAACTTTTCATCTTTTTTTGAATTAGATGATCTTTCTTATGCACATATATGAATATGCCATAGTGAATCTCACTATCATATATATTCACAAGACAGTAATATAAAAAACAAACAAACAAATATAACCAGGTTTGGTAGTGCACACCTGTAGTCCTAGTGTCTTGGGAGGCTGAGACAGGAGGATAGTACTATTGAAGTCAGCCTAAGGGACTTAGTGAGACTGTAAGCAACCTAATGAGATCCTCTCTCAAAGTAAAAAATAAAAACGTGCTGGAGAAGTAGAACAGTGGTTAAGTGCCCTTGGGTTCAATCCCTAGTAAAAACAAAAAACAAAAAACCAAACCAAAACAAAACAAAAAGAAATATCAGTAGAGGGAGGAGAAGGAAGCATAGGAATAGGGGAAGAAAGGGAGGGAAAGGCAAAATACTGAGGACTGAGTTAAAGCAAATAATATTTTATAATTTTATAATTGTTTCAAAATAAATCCTAAGTTTATGAATAAATAAAGAGTCAATTTATAAAAAAGGATAGAGAGGAGGCTTGTGATGAATCTTAGTGGAAAAGCACTTGTTTATTATGCAAAAGAAATGGGATTCAATCCTCATCTTAGCAATCAAAAAACAAAACCAAGAAATAATGACAAAAATGAAAGGAAAAACATCAGTGGTACACATAAGTAACATTAGATTTATCACATATTGTCACTATTCAATGACATGAACGATTATTCTCTACAAAATACAATACCAATTCTAAAGGTATGGGAAAAATTAAAGAGATATATAAAATATATACTTTGATTTTGTAAGTGCAGTCCTGATCACATGGGTGATTATGGGCACCACATAAAATATGACACAATATACAACCACCTCAGTGCAATTACTCAATAGACTATATGTCATATTGGAAATAAAATTTATATTTGAAGAGATGAGTTTTCCCTATTTCCTAGACTGGCATTAAACTCCTAGGATCAAGTAAAACTTTTGCCTCAATCTCATAAGAACCTGGGATTATAGTTGTGCCCACTGCCCACCTTTCAAATAAAATTTTTTAAACATTGGGGAAAAATTATGACCTTATAATTGACCTCTGTGAAGCCCTAATAAGTGTAGTGACTTCAATAACAGAACTTAAAACATAGAAATATCTGAGATAAATGTTGCAATTTAAAAATGCTTGTAAATATCTATTTTTAATCATGGACGCCAACATTGAAACTGGCCATAATTGTGCAAATAGTCCCTTTGTATTTGGAAAAAACAAAAAGAATTAGGAATAGGAAGAGTGCACCAGCTCACATGCTTTAATATAATTTATTGTAGAGAATTTATCTTGTGAAATTTACCAAACCTGGTAAATTTCCCTACTACTTTATTTAGAAAAGAATCTTTCATTGCAGTGGTAGGCTGGATGGATTTGGAAAAGAGATATTAAATAAACATTACCTACTTTATACAATATACAATTAATAATTCAAGATGCAAATAGAAATGTAATTACCTTCACGTTAGGAAATTTCTCTTGAGACGCTGAAAAACAAAAGGGGTATACATCACTAAACATTAAGAGTACAAAAACAATTCATCCTTTCCTGCTGAATTAGTATGGAGATGAATCACTGTGCTCAGCTTGATAATTACTTTAGTTTTGAGGTGTGTTAGATTGTTGTTGTTAGTACATTTGCATGACTGAAATGTACTGAGGAACACCAGGAATATGCAGTTCAGTTTCCAAAAGTGAATGCTACAGCCCAATGGTACAGCACTTCCCTGGCACATGGGAGGCAGGTACTGGGTTTGATCCTCAGCACCACATAAAAACAAAATGAAAGTACTGTGTAAAAAAAATTTTTAAAGGTTTCCAAAAGTGAGATTATGTTTCCAATAACCAAATTAAATAGGAATGTGTACATATATCACCCTAAATATGCAGATTGATGGGAGAGAAATATGAACTCTATCAGAAGACAGAAGTGGGACCCTGAGAGGATAAATGTCAAAGTTGATGTCAGAATGTAATAGCATGTATCTTTAATGTAACATATAAGAATTATTTAATCCACCATACTAAAAGTGTCCTGTAAGCTCCATTTGTTCCATGAGAGTACAAAGTTGCAATAATGAACCAGGAAATTGCTCATCAAAGGAAGTACTCTGCACTGATCAGTTCAGACATACTTTTCAAATGACAGCTCATAAAAATATTCTTGTCTTGCTGTACCTATAGGAGACATGGGTACACTGATAATTCTTGTATCCTCTGGCTTCACCACCTCATTTCTTGATCCACTCATGTGAGAAGACATAGAAACCACACCTATGAAATAATGCATAATAAGCTTAAAATATTAAAATGTGGTAATCACAAAGAAAGCAAATTGAAATGTCAGCATTATCATATATCAAGAAAAATTATGATTCAAAATCATTATGTTGTATTAAAAATGACAATTATTGTGTTCAAAAAATAAGCTCTACAAAGTGCTCTGCTTACAAACTTACTCTGGTTTGATATATCTTGTTAGTATTCCAAGGATGTCCATGAAATGACTATCTTATCAAAAAAAATTAGCTACCTAAGGATGAGAATGTCACTCATTAGAAGAGTATATCTATAGCAAGCCCAAGGCCATGGGGTCAATTCACAGTACAAATACTCCCTGAAATGGAAAAATTATCTATCTTTAATATAATAGCTAATGTTTCTAAAATGATATGTATCTCATGTGAACAAATAACATGATGCAACACATATCCCAAATACCTGGTAAATAAGGAGAGGAGAAATGGCAGTTGTAGTTTACATAATAGTGGCAGACCCACCTCTTTCAGTAACCTCAGGACCACTATAATCTCATCTTTGTATTGAATGCAAATATACTGAAGCCACTGAATTTCATCCTTTGTTTCTCCATTATTACCTCCTTCCAAACTGTCAAGAGACAGGCTCAGATTATAAACAAGATTTATGCTTTCTCGCAATCTTCTTATATCCTAAACTATGATCCAATGGTCTTCACTGAGATTTCTCTAGAAAGAGGTCTATTCCCTTGCTACCCAGAATGTGGTCTAGGAAGCAGGAACATTGGAATGACCATAGACTGTATTAGAAATGTTGAGTCAAAGACCTGCTGAATTTGAATGTGTTTTCTGGACAAGGTCCCCAACAGATGATTCATTAAATTTAGAGAGTCTTGGACTATACTGATTCATTTCCAAAACCTCTACCTAAGCTTCCTACTTGGAGGTAGCCACAGGCTCTTCCTCTCACATCTTTTAATTTTAAGCTGTATATAAGTCAAACTTTCCAGTGGACATTTTATCAAATGATGACTTTGACAATCACTTCAAAAACAACCTGACTTTTTTCTATTTCCCAATATGTTTCTCTCTGCTATTTACTGCCTTAGGAAGTAGTAACATTTTAGATGATGATAAATTACATACATATATGACTGAACATATAGGTTTTTTTATGGTAATCAAAACATTGCATCATCTGAAACAATTCAAAGATTTTCCAACAGTGAGAAAGACAGGAAGATGTGAAAAATTACTCTACCTCTCAGACAAGAATGGTCCTGAAAACTCATAAATTCCTCCCACAATTCAAATCCCCTGCTCTTCCTCTTTCCAATGTTTCCTTTGAATGCCCCTCCCTCCATTGTACACACCTGCTTATTTCCCCATCACTTAATTCCTGTACTCCTTGATTTTTTTATTCTTCACGCATTCTTCTTTCCCAAATTCCCTTTGAACAAAACATGTCTTCAGATGGAACTAATAATCAGCTTCTGTAGCAACACTCAAAATTTAACCACTTGTTGAAACCTGATGCTACAACAGCCATTAACATTTCAGGCTTTTCTGTTAACAGGTACATTTCATCAACCGTATACTAGTATATGAGTATACTAGTGCTCATGATTTAAACAAACATCTTGCCCAGTGAATTTTTCATCATATATGATTCTTATATTATACCTGTCCATTGACTCTATGCTTCCTCTTTGATATTCATCACCAGATAAATTCTGAAGTGAATGAGCGTTAAATTTCTTCAGAATTCTCAGAGACACAGTCATAAAGTTAACATCAATAATGAGAGCATAGAGATTACCCAACCACAATATAATAATAAATTTAAATTTCTAGTTTTGAAATTAGCATGATAAAATTAATCAAGTGCCTGTAGAGAAATGAAATATTTCAAACTGGAATATCATATATTCTCTCTGGATTAAGTTGCACTTTTATCTTCCTATAGATCCTGACACTGTAAAACAAGGATGAAATACAAGGAGATGTATTCACTGACAACATATTAAGTGATGTGCATATTTCCACAAGGAACTAACTTCAGTGTCCTTGACCCTACTTTTCATTAACAAAGTAGGACATTAAATAAAGACTGACTTGAATAAATTATTATCAATGCACATGCTTTTATACAACATTAAACATTGAAAACATTCCATTGAAAGAATTACTTTAGTGTGACAATAAGATTCTTGATAAGTTTCCATTATGCTATGTTAAACAGAAATGAAACAGTGTTGTTGCTGCTTCCTTTGATCATTAATGGTTTATAGTCAAAAATCTTTCGATAATTTTTTTCTGGTAGAAAATAAGTTGAAAAAATGCCAAAGTACTAAGAAATCTATTTCTACATATTACTTACCTAATAGTGCATACCCATCAGGCAGAACATGTAACAATTTTCAGTTAAAAAACAAAATTAAAATTAAATCAAGGAAGAAAATTGGTCCCATAGAAGAACACAGAGCTTACTGACTAATCCTGAGTGGTCTTCAGCTGCACGATAAAACAGTGGGACTATGGGGAGACACTGGAGTGCAACTATATAGAGCCAGTGACCATACAAAACCCATGGATATTGCCTTTTAGAACAACAAAAGCATCCATAAGAGAAGTGGGCTGTAGTAGTGCCAGGGAAAAATGGGCTGAGTTGAAGAGGGAAAGCTCCTCTGGTGGGCTCAATGGGAGAATCCCAGAAATCTTAACAAAACCCACTCCACTGTAATTAATTTCAGCAAAGGAGAGACTTGGATTCTGCCTGAGATGGCAAGGGAGGATAAGTGCAATCCAGATTGTTCCCTGAAGATTCTCAGTGCCTGGCCAGGAGACATTTTCATTGGGATCCCTTCTATTGGATTCCTACATGAGAGATCAGAAATCACAAACTTTCTATTTTATATCTCCAAGGCCCAACTGTGATTTGAATTTACTGGGTCATCAGGCATCCATAACAAGAGTTACGCTGGATCTAGGAGAGAAACAAAGACACAGATCTGGTCAGAATTCTGTGCAGCTGAAGAAATACACTTGTGGTCTCCCTAAGAGAAAGGAGGCTAGGGACTTTAATTCCAATGTGATATTTGAAGCTCTGTGACAGTGACTGACAGGGCTGGTCCAGTAGGAATCTTTGTGCACACAGATACACACAGATACACCACGAATGGGCATACCACCATTCTCAGAGTCACCTAGAATAATTACCTTCACTTTCTCCCATGAAGCTGTTCTACAGATGTCCCTGGCAATTCTGATAGATCCCAGAAAGGAAAACCCCTTTAAATGTGACTCTCTGTGTGAGAGATTAGGGACACTTGCATGTCTTCAATCTACAAAACTCAGTAGCCAACTGCTTTCACAGAAATGGTAGTTTACCAGCCTGATATTTTGGGCCCAGAAGCAAGAAGGTCAGGGATGTTCCAAAAACTCAGGTCAGCAGGAGGTATAGTCTGCCAGTTGGCCAGTATATAGAGTAGAGGGCATGGGGTCCACTTCCCATTTCAAATTGGTGTTTTGTTTTTAGTGACAGGGAGAAGAGCTCTTTGAGTTTTCAAGAGTGAGAAGAGTTCAGGCATGCTGAGACAGGGTCTGGTTAAAAGCTTCATGCCTGAAGTATCCCTAACCAAGCACAGATCATGCAAGGCAAGACACCTCTGTCATGCTCAGAGGGAGTGGGGATTATCCATCCAACATCATGCACAAACCTCACCATAGAAATATAGATCATGAAAGAAAACAGAGCAATAACATACCTCCAAAATTTCAGAGTTCCCCCAAAATTATGTCCAGAGACTGGTATTCTCCCATTCACTAAGGGGTTGAAGAAAATTGTTTAATAATTGTTACCGATTTCCTACAGGGAAAGGAAATGAACTGAGAAGTTATTGTAAAAGTGCCCTAACAGCAAATGTCCCATCCTGGAATGTAATACCCTTAATGGGCAGTAGTGTTTCTAGAAGGAGTCACTGTCCCATCTTTACGTTAGTGCTGAAGTCAAGGTATAGTGAAATCTTTGACCTCATCATTTAGTGACACTAAAATTTTGAGCCATGGGGAATGACCAGCCTTTAACATGAATGCATTCAGTGACCATGACTGTTATATTTGTTCAAAATTCAACCAGTTGTTAATGTCTTATATTTACCTTAACTTATTGATCATATAAGGATGTTATCAAAATAGAAGTAAAATCATCAGAAATATTTTGCCTCAATCTCAAGGATAAAGTTTATATTTAAGTTATCAGAATTCTGAAATTATTTGTAGTTTCATAACAAATTCAAATGCTTTTAGACTTAAGTATTAAATGATGATCTTTGGATTCTAAACAACATTCTTTTTTTTTTTTTTCCAAGACAGACTTGTTTATTCAATAAACATACAAACAAAACCCACTCTGAAACTAAAGGGTCAAAGAGAAGACATATTTTTAATTTTCACAGTCATCAAGAAATATCTTTACAACAACTCTTGTGCCTCCACAGCAAGGTCTGAAAGTGCATTTCCCCACATCTTTGACAGCACCAGGTGTCATAAGAAGTAGACATTTGCCCATCTGATGAGAGAGAGAAGGCTCCCTTCAATTTGCATGTCCATGTCTACTCACAAGATGGACAAGACTCCGTGTTCATTGCCTGCATTTTCTCTGCTTTGAATTTCCATTCACTTTATTTGGCTGATGCATCCTGTAGTAGAAAGGTGGATGCCCCCTGACAGCCTGGCAGCCTGGCAGTCACCCCCCACACCTCTCCTCTCCACTCTCCAGGACACCAGACTTGCCTACAAAGAAAGCCCTACTCAAAGGCCACTTACACATGCTTCTGATTTTTCCAGCTTTCATAGTTAAGAATGTTCAGAGCTTTGATCCTTCTGAAATCCGCTCACTCGTGGTATTCTCCAGGGCAGGCCAGCTACTGAGTAACCTTCCCTGGTGCCCATGCACACACTGAAGGCCTCTCCTGCAACAAGGCCACTGTTCCCACTGAGGTTACTAGGAGGGTCAGTATCTCCAAGACCAGGCCTTCTTCACTACTTTGTTTCAAAAATGTACTGGCTACTCTCAGAACTCTTCTCCTTCTACACGTTATTGCTTCCAATTCCAACTTTAAGAACACACATTGATTTGGAAACTGCCAGTTTTATAATACTAAATTTTTCCACTAGGAATCTGTCACGTTTCTTAATATGTTAGGGTCTTGGTTATTTCTTTCAAATAGATTTTATGATTTTTAAAAAAAATTTTTAGTTGTAGATGGACACAATACCTTTATTTTATTTATTTTTTTATGTGGTACTGAGGATGGAACCCAGTGCCTCACATGTGCTAGGTAAGCACTCTACCACTGAATTACAACCTCAGTCCTAGATTTTTTTAATAAGTTTTTTTAAAAAATATTTTTGTTTTAGTTGTAGATGGACACAATGCCTTTATTTTATTTTTATGTGGTGCCTTTTGTTTTAGTTGTAGGTGGACACAATGCCTTTATTTTATTTTTATATTTATGAGGATCAAACCCAGGGCCTCACACATGCTAGGCAAGCACTCTACCACTGAGCCACAACCCCAGCCCAGTCCTAGATTTTGATTCTAATGTAAGGTCTATGTCTTTTTTGTAAATCTATTAATAAGCATTTGACTATTTATTTTGTTGGGAATGAGATAATTTTCATTCTTCAAAAGAGAAATACTGTTAAAGAAAAGCCACTGATTCTTACATGTTTCCCTTCTTTGTATCTATGAAACCAAAAACTCTAATAGTAAGCAGTCACCTGGGTTTCCAAGTTATAAAATAAGCACCTAAGAACAAAGGGCAGCAGCCTTCTGCTCCATCGTTGTGGCCACCAAAGCAGCATAGAGGGAGTTGGCATGTGGGCTTGCCTTCGCCCTCTAGGATGGGAGTGACCAGTCATGCATACACTCAGTTTGTACCTGCTCAGTTTTGGCAAATGGGCTTTAAGATGTTTTAAGTTTCCTTCAATTCCAATTTGACTTGGTTTGGGTTTTTTTGTATGAATAAATATCAGCATGTAAAGAGTCTTCTCAGCACTCTTTTTGTTGATTCATTATAAAATATACTTTTCCAAATAGGCAGGACACGGCATGCCTGCAGCCTAAGCAATACCACACAGGTCAGGGGCACCACACACCCAGCCTCCTGGAAGACAGGGCTGTTTGGTGCCTGGGAAGCCTCACCTCTCCTTCCTTTACCAGTTAGCAAGCATCCCTCAGTAGCTCAGCCTGGCCTGCTTTCCAGACTTAGGCTGGCAATGTTCCTCTGTAGGGGCTTCTCTCACCAAGTCGCCCCGTGGTCTTCCCTGTTTCCACAGGCTGAGTCAGGATGGTGGAGGGCAGAGTCCTGGAGGGCACAGAGCTCCTTTGGGAAACTCACACTGGAGGAAGCTATGAGCCCCCCCAATCCCACCACAGTCCTGCTAGATCCTTACAGCGTGGCCACAGGCTGGTTTGTGCTTCCTCTGGTTCCTCAGGTGCTCTTGGAATTTGCTCCTGTGAAACACCTACTCAGGTCTTTGCCCAACCTCACTGAGTAGGAGGCTATTTCTCAGGTGCTTTGGCTTGCAGTTGGACAGTGTCCCAGGGCTCAGTCCCACTGGACGGTGCATTTCCCCATGTTGCTCTGTACCAACCCTTGCGGTCATCTGCCATGACCATCTCTCACTCTGCAGGCTCTCTTCACCATCTCTAGATGGTCACACTGCTGACTTTAACACAGTCCAATTGAACCACCTTCTCCCTTCTAATTGCTGCTGTGGGTGACTTCAGAAGCCCATCCATCTCCAGCCAGCAATGACTTTCCTCAAAGGCTGCACAGTGTCTGAATCTCACACTGGGGCCTCACATGCCTGCAACTGACCTGTGTGTCCGGTGTCATGATTCACACAAGGGCAGGGAGTTGTGCAGGCACCCAGCTGGGATGCCATTTCTCCCATAGGCCTGATCCACAGCGTGAGCACCAGCGTCTGGAAAGCCCGTGTCTGCAAGACCCATCTCGGTGACAGCAGCTTTACAACAGCTGTCCACATCTGGCAGACAAATCCTCCTCTGCCATCCTTTTTGGAGTATATTTTAGAACACCTGACCTTGGATGAGTGGAACGTAGTGTGCTAGAAGCTTGGCCCTTTTCTTCTCATACCCTTTTTGAGTGATGTCACCTTCTGCGACAGCTCCAGCTCCGCCAGGCTCTTGCTCACCTTGACAGGCAGCGGTGCCGCCTCCATCTGGCACCCTAAGTCGACCATGGCCAGCGGCAGGCGTATGGGCGGCCAGGGCGGCGCTCCCGTGGTCTGCGGACTCGCAGCAGCCTCTGGCAGCCAACAGCGGGCCAAGCGTGGCCTGGGCGGCTCCGCACAGGCGCTGGCACAACCGCGGGCAGCTCCTCCGCGCCAGCGCCCCCTAAATAACATTCTTAAAGATAATTTCATTTGACCTACTCTTCATTATTAAAGCAAAGAAAATTGTAGGAATCTAGGAACTTAAATTAACATGTTTACACATCTTTGGCTGCTTCTTTTCAGTACCATCAAGAGTTTTTCACCCTTTCTCTGGTATCACATCTAAATGTGGTTCTGACAAATGTCTAGATTTACTTAAACTACTTATTCCAGTTATAAGGAGGATATGTCTATCAAAATAAAAATAAATACCTCTTATAGTAATTTATGTATATTTTCCCAAATATTCATTTAAATTAAGCTTATTTTTGCTGAATATTCATATTATAATTTATATTGCTTCCCTGTGGGGGTGGATGTGGTCCTGAAATTGAACCCAAGGCTTTTGTGCATGCTTGGCAAACACTCTGCCCTGAGTTTCATCCCTAGGCCTTTTATATTATTTTGAGATACAACCTCTCTAAAGTGTCAGGCTGACTAGAAACTGATAATCCTCCTGCCTAGACTCCCAAGTAACTATGATTAAAGAAGTGCTCAGAGTCTCCAAGAAATATTGACTTATGAAGGAAATATTTCTACTGATCCAAAACTTCGAAGAACCTCTTGGGGAGACAATAGTTGTCACCAGATTTAATGCACACAGCATCTCAAAGATTTACCACTCAAGATTAGTGAAGTCTTCAGAAACAGTTCTAAAATACCATAAAAACATGAAACTTCACATTGTTCACTATGTTCTACCTCCTAATAATAATTTCTAAACAAGCCCTATTCATCATGAATGGCTTCCAAATTGATTGATATTTTTACACAATTATTAATGAATACTCTGTCCCTTATATCTAAAATGTTTTTGTCCTCTATTCTGACAAATTTCCTTTCTTCTTTTAGAACTCTGTCTGCTTTATGAGGTCTTTGATTATGGCTATCATTCCTGTCATAAAGGAGTGTTTGTTTCCTTTGGACTTCTTTATCACTTATCTCTTTTTTCTACTGAACTCTTATGACTTAAACTGTACATTGTTTCTTTACATATATATCCCTTTTTCTTGTGAATAGGGAATAATATTCAGAGATACCTTTGTGTAACCACAGAAAGCTGGGTGTCATATTGAAGATAAAATTGATTTTTTTTTTAAAGACATGAATTTTCCCTAGTTCCCAGAGTGGCATTGAACTCCTAAGATCAAATAAAACATTTGACTCAGTCTCATAAGAAGCTGGGATTATAGTTGTGCTTCACTGCCCACCTCTCCGTTAAAATTTTTTAAATACTGGGGAAATATTAAAGACTAGTAATCCACATCTGTCAAGCCCTAAAAAGAGGACTAACTCCAATAGCAAAACTTAAAACACTGAAATATCTGAGATAAATTTAACAATTTAAAAATCATTCTCTTTTGCCAGCACTGACACTGATTGTGACACTTATTGTGCTAAATCCACCCCTCAAATTTGAAAGAAGAAAATATGAATTGGAATGGGAGAAGTACAGCTCTTCACATGTTTTAATATATTTCTTTTCCTGAGAATTTTGATTGTGAAATGCGTCAGGTTTCAGTGTCCTTACATCCTTCATCCCTAATACTTTATTTGGAAGAATCTCATTATAGTGCTAGGCTGGACAAATATCAAAAAAATTTCAATAATGAGTGACACAAAGATTTCTTAATCACCATCTAATAAGATATCTAAATTTACAGTTTTGAGATTAATGAGATAAGAATTAACCTAGTGCCTATTGAAAATTGAAATATTTCAAAACAGAGCCTCACATATGCTCTCCAGATTAAGCTGCACTTTTATCTTTTAATGAATCCTGACACTGTACAACCAGGATGAAGCAGAAGTAGACATATTCACTGACAACATACTAAGTGATGTGCATATTTCCACAAGGAACCAACTTCAGCAAACCTGACCCTACTTTTTAATTTCTACCGAAAGAGGATATTTAATAAAAACTGATTTGAAAAAAAATTATTACGAATACACATGCTATTATACAGCATTAAATATTGAAAACATTCCACTGACAATTATTTTAGTGTACAAATAATAAACTGGTTGTGATAAAAGAGTTTGGATTATGTTATGTTAAACAGAAGTAGAACAGTGCTGCTGTTGCTTCTTTTAGATCATCAAGAGTTTACAAAGTCTGACTATCTTGGTAAAATTTTTCCTACTACCAAAATCATTTGAAAAAAGATCAAAGTACTAAGAAGCATTTCTGTATATTCCCTTTACCTAATATTGCATACCCATCAGGTAGAGCATGCAATAATTTTCAGTTAAGAAAACAAAACAAAGGACATCAAAGAAGGAAAGAGGACCATAGGAGGACACAAAGCTTAATGACTGCTCCCTGAGTGGTGTGCAGCTAACCAAGACAGTGTGGCTGTGGGAAAACTCTGGAGTGCAACTGCAGAGAGTCAGTGACCAGATGAAACCCAGATATTGCCTTTTAGAATTAAAAAAAAAAAATTCATAAAAGAAATGGACTGCAGCAGTGCCAAGAGATAATTGACTGAGTTGAGGAGGAAAAGTTGCCCTCTGGTGGGCTCAATGGAAAAATCCCAGCAATCTCAACAAAACCCAAGTCCAATGCAGTCAATCAATTTCAACAAAGGAAAGATTTGGATTCTGCCTGATGTGTCAAGGGAAGATAGGTTCACTGGGATTCTTTCCTGTTACTTCTCAGAATCCCTGGCCAAGACCCATCTTTGCTAGGGCTCCCTTTTCTCACATTTCTTCATGGGAGATCAACAAGAGTCATGCTGGGTCTAGAAGAGAACCTAAGGCACA
Source organism: Sciurus vulgaris (assembly GCF_902686455.1). Taxonomy (NCBI): domain Eukaryota; kingdom Metazoa; phylum Chordata; class Mammalia; order Rodentia; family Sciuridae; genus Sciurus; species Sciurus vulgaris. The sequence goes on from NC_136464.1 coordinate 77,875,501, forward strand.
GATGTGCTGCGAGTTCTGGGCAGCTGAAGAAATGGACCTATGGTCTACCTGAGGGGGGAGAAAAGCTCTGTTTGGAGCTCTGTTACAATGAGTGCCAGGTGGGTCAGGTAAGAATCTCTGGGCAATTAACTCCTCACACATAAGCAGATACCCCAATTATGGACATACCTAAATTCTCAGAGGCATGTGGAGGAATTACCCTCACCTCTGTCACTGATGTTGGTTCAGGGATGTCCCTGAGTTTCTGATAGATCCCAGAGGAGGAAACCCCTTGGGCAAGGCTCTTTAGCTGAAACTGTGTCAGTGACACTTGCATGTCTTTATTTCCAACACAAAGCAGCCATCTCTTTTCCCTAGGTTGGTGGATAGTCTGGCTCCAGAAGAGAGAATCACTGCAATGTGTGAAAAACAAAGATAAGTAAGAGTTTTGGTCTGTTACTTGGCCAGTCTATGGAGGCCAGGGCAGTGGGACCACTGCCCATTTCAAATTGGCGCTTTGAGTTTTGTGAAAACAGCTTTGCATGCTCTCAAGAGAGGGAAGGCTCCAGGAGCGCTGGGTCAGCATCTGGTGGAAAACTTCATGCCTGCAGTACCCCTACCCAAGCACAGATATGCAAGCCACCTTTGTCATACTCAGAGAGAGAGAGAGGTGGGGAGAAAACCCCAAGGGGATTTGCAAATTGTATACTTCTAAGCTCACTTGCTAAAAGGACAGATCAGTCCCCAGGCTCCATGTGTGGCAGGGTTTGTCAGGCAACTCCAGTTATTGCCAGACTCACATTCCTGGGTATAAACACAAGTCTGAGCATGAGTATTCCTTTTCATATGAAAATTTCCCCTCAGCACCCCTTGAGGGTACGAGAGAAGCTCTGTCTTCACACTTCACTACCAGGTCTGTTCTATTTTGACATGATCAGAAGTAACATGCAGAACTACATATCCTTACCATAATCCCCCCAAACTCCTGGACACCAAAATTAGAATTACTGGACAGAAGCACATCTACATGAACTACATCAGCAAGTAGAAATCTACAATATTTGTTCTCTTCAGTTAGTGGGGGCATGGAGATCACTTTGCATAAACATTTCATTATTAGTTGATATTTGTTTCTTTCTAAGTTGCAGCTGCTGCTGGTGGTCTCTCCTCTTAAGCAGGTGTTGATGAGTAAACCTAGCACTTTGGTCATTCTCAGTGGGGCTTTGATGCTAAGATGATATAACAATTACTCAGTTGATGTTCCACAGATATGTTGCCTCACCAAAATGACCCAACATATAACTTGGAAGATAAATCCATCCAATTTCATGCACAAACCTCACCATAGCAACACAGATCATGTTAGAAACACAGGGCAATAACATACCTCCAAAATTTCAGAGTTCCTACAAAACTACATAGATTGGTATTCTCCCATTCTCTAAGAGGTTGAAGAAAACTGTTTAATAACTGTTACCAATTTCCTATATTGAAAGGAAATGAGGTGGGAAGTTTTGTAAGTGCCCCAACAGCAAATGTCCCATCCTGGAATGTAATACTATTAATAGCAGTTATGTTTATATAAGGAACCTCTGCCCTACCTTGATAATGACACTGAAGTAAAAGCACAATGAAATCTTTGACCTTGTCATTAGTGACTATGATATGACACTAAAATTTTGAGCCCCTGGGAATGACCAGCCTTTAACATGAATGCATTCAGTGGCCATGACTATTATATTAGTTCAAAATTTCAACCAGTTGTTAATAAGTTTTATATTTAATGTTATCTCATTGATAATATAAGGAGATTATCCAAAAGGAAACACAAGCAATCGTCAGAAAAAAAAAAAAATGCCTCAATTCCAAGGATCAAGTTTATATTTAAGTTATCATGAATTCTGAAATTATTTGTAGTTTCATAACCAATTCCAATGCTTTCAGACTTAAGTATTAAATGATGATCTTTGAATTCTAAAGACTCTTCTTTTATTCCACTTAAAGGTAATTTCATTTGGCCTACTCTTCATTATTAAAACAATGAAAACTGTAGTAATCTAGGAACTTAAGTTTACATGTTTACATACCTTTGACTGCTTCTTTCCAGACCATCAAGAGATTTTTGCCCTTTCTCTGGTGTCACATTTAAATGTGGCTCTGCAGACAAATGTATCGATTTACTTAAACTACTTAGAATAGTTATAAAGTGGGTACTCTATCAAAATAAAAATAAATACTGCTAATAATAATTTACTTATATTTTCTCAAACATGAATTTAAATTAAGTTTAATTTTTAGCTACATATGTATGTTGTAATACATATTGCTGTTGTTTGGTGGAATTAAGCTCAAGGCTTGTGCATGCTTGGCAAATATTCTGCCACTGAGTTTCATCCCTAGGCCTTTTACATTATTTTGAGATACCACCTGTCTAAAGTGCTCAGGCTGGCCTGAAACTGGCCACTGTCCTGACTAAACTCAGAAGTGCTCAATGTCCTCAGCAAACATTGACTTAGGAAGGAAATACTTCTACTGATCCAAAACTTAAAAGAACATCTTGGGGAGACACTAGATGTCGGGGATTCAATGCACACAGCATCACAAAGATTCATCGTTCAAGATAAATGACAAGTCCTCAGAAATACTAAAGAAACATGAAAATTCACAGCTTATTATATTCTACCTCAGAATAGTAACTTTAAACAATCCCTGTTCATCACTAATCGTTTCCAAATTGATTGATATTTTTACACCTTTATCAATTATTACCCTGTTATTTGTATCTGAACTACTTTTGTCCTCTATTCTGAAATTTTTCCTTTCTTCTTTTAGGATTCTTGTCTGTTTATGAAGTCTTCCTTAATTATGGCTATCATTTCTGTCTTATCACTTTGTTTTTCTACTGTACTTAAACTGTACATCATTTACTACATGCTAATCCCTTTTGATTGTGAACAGGGGACAATCCATCAGTCACTTCTGTGTAAATAGATTTAATTTCTTTGACACCATAATTATTGTGTGAATTTCTCATAAGTGCTAATGTAGATAATGGTGTTTAAGATGATTTTTCTAGAAGTAATACTGAGAGTTAAAGTATGAGAACACCAGCTAGAGGGAAATAAAGAATGAGAACAGAAAAGTCAGTTACAGGAGAGGATGGCAACTCTTAAATCGGGTCTGTGCTTGTTTAAAATATTGGGATTGGTAAGGAGGAATGCCAGATAGGACAACACAAAGTGTTATGTAAAGGTAGAACCTTGGAAAATGAAATGATGGCATTTGCCAGTAAATGGATAGAACTGGAGACTATTATGCTTACTGAAATAAGTCAACCCCCAAAACCAAAGACAGAATGTTCTCTCTGATATGCAGATGCTAACACTCAATAACGGGGAGGAGCAGGGGAGAACAGAAGTGTTTTGAATGAGACAGGAGAATGAAGGGAAGCAGAGATGGGAACAGGAAAGGCAGTAGAATGATTCAGACATTACTTTCCTATGTTCATATATGAATATGTGACCAATGTAACTCCACGTCATGTACAATCAGAAAAATGGAAAGTTATACTCCACATGTGTATAATATATCATAATACATTGCGCTATCATGTATAACTTAAAAGAACAACTTTAAGATTTTGAACCCCCATCTATAAAGGTAAAACCTTGGCATAAAATTCAGGTCTTTTATGTATATTATAGTAATAGATGCACGCACTGCTTAGCACTGCACCACGGAGCAGTGATGTGTTATATCTGTTCCTATAAGAAATATACTTCATAATTCATTCTCATCAAAGAAAGTTATTAGAACTGAACAGCTTAGATATACACTTTAAGAATAACAACTCAAATAATACTCTTGGTTTTTTTTCATTCCCATGTGGGAAAGTAGTGTGCTGTTATTTTTTGTTTCTTCTTGTTTAATGAACTTAAGTTTTCTTGATCCACTCATGTGAGAAGATACAGGAACTACATCTAAGAAATGATGTATATTGAGCTTAAAATATTATACAAATCTAAAAGGAAAAAGCACTCTGAAATATTGCAGAATTATGAGATATCAATAACCCTTCTCTATTTGGAATCTAGCTTCAGGCTTCTCCTTATTATTTCTCTTAATTTTAAATTGTTATCAACTTTCAAGTGAACAGTTCATCAGTCTACGACTGGTTTTCATTCCAAAACCAATTCTGTTGATTTTCTGTTTCTGCTGATATTTACTGTCCTAAGAAATAGCAGCATTTTAGATGACAGTAAGTTATATACACACACATGACTGACCATAAGGGTTTATATTTATTTTTGCTAAATAAAATATAGCTCTGCATGATTGGATATTTCCATTGTTAATGCCTTTTCAACATCAGGGATACAGAAAGAGTGGAAAAATTTTTCTCTGCCTCTAAGTTTGATACTGAAAACTTAATAAATTCTTCCCACATTTCGAATACACTGCTCTTTTTTCTGTGTGACTTGAATTTCCCTTCCTCCATTGTGTACACCTTTGTCTCTTTCCTTCACTTATTTACTGTCTCCTCTCTTTTATTCATTGTACATTCCCTCTCCAATCATCTCTATTTTCCTCTAGCTTTCCTCTGATCTCAGCATGTCTTGAAATTGAACTACAAATTCAGCTCTTCTAGTGACACTCACAATTTAACCTGTTGTTGAAACTTGATTATATATATCACTTGTTTTCTTTTACTCATTTTTCTTACTAGCCCTTTAATAGGTACATTTCTTCAATTATTAGAATATACTTGTATTCATGTTTAAATAAACATTCTGTCCAATGAATTTTTTATAATACTTGGTTCTTACCTTCCACATGTCCATTTGCTCTATATTTTGTTCTTGTCAAGCATCACCAGATAAATGACCAACCAACACATGTCTTTGGAACATTCAGAGATTCTCTCATAATATTAATATCATTAATGAATTGCATAGAGATTTTCTAATCACTAAGAAGACACCCAAATTTTCAGTTTTGAAATCAGTAAGTCTTACAAATGAGAAAAGTGAATTTTAAAAACTGACTTTTCAAAACAGAATCTCAGATATGCTCTCTAGATTAAGCTGAACTTTTATCTTCACATGGCTACAAATGCTGATGATTCAGGACAGAAGTACAAAGAAAATATGTTCACTGAAAACATATTACCATTATGCATTTCCACAAGGAGGTAACTTCAGTATACCTAAACTTCCACACAATTTCCCACCAAAAATAACAGGACCTTTTAGAAAATATTTTTAATTATAAATACAGTTGCTATAATATAGCTTTAAATATCCTAAGACCAGCCTTTTGTTTGTTTAAAAAAGAAGATATTTGATTTGATAAGAGTTTAGATTATGTCATGCTGAATAGAAATGGAAAATTTGCCATCAGCTCTCAAGAGGTTGCTAAAGGTTGTTTTGGTAAAATTTTTACTGATAGGAAAACTAGTCAAATGATAAAGCAGTAAGAAAAATGATACTTTATTTTACCTTTATACAACAGCACACTATCATTAGGTAGAGTATGTAACATTTCCAGTTAAGAAGGAAATATGTATAGCATGGAGATAAATTGGCAGCTCCCTGAGTTTGAGTCAGATCAACTGGCATGTGGCTGCACAAGAGAGAGTCTTGGAAAAAACTGGAGTGCGACTGCAGTGAACCAGATGCCAGATGGAATCCAGAAATTATGGTTTTTAGAATTATGAAAGAATTCATATAAGACATAAACTACAGAAGTGCCAGGGGAAAACTGGTTGGGTTGAAGAGGGGAAGCTGCCCTCTAGTGGGGTGAATGGAAGAATTCCACCAAATCTAAAGAAAGCCAGATTTCACTATAGTGCAATAAAGAGTTTCAGCAAAGAAGACACTTGGATTGTCCCTGCAATGTAAAAGGAGAATGTGTGCACTGTGGATTCTTCCCTTTAGATTTGGTATGCCTGGCCAGGAGGTCGTGTTCTAGGCTGTCTTCATGGGAGATCAGAAACCTATGCCTTTATAATTTTATATGTCCAAGACCCAACTGTGACATGATTTCACTGTGTCAGGAGGTACCCACAAGAAGAGTCAGGCTGGGTCTAGGAAAGAAACTGAGATACAGATCTACTGAGAGCTCTGGGCAGCTGGAGGCACTCATGCAAACTACTGAAGGGATAGAAGCCTAGCGGGCTTTAATTTAAATGCAATTTTAAGAGCTCTGTGATGGCAAGTGCCAGGATTGGTTTGTTAGAAAATTTGCTGCTAGCATCTCCACAAAGTTGAGCCAATCTCTCAGATTCCACCAAACAAGTAGTTCTAGTCACTTCTCTGATAATTCCAATAGAGTATGGATAGGAAGTCACCCTTTAGAAAGTCTCTCTCTGAGAGATCAGAATGCTCTGCATATTTTTTATCCAAGACCCAATGACCACATCTCACCACTGGAATCCTGGGTACCTGCCAGTTTATCAGTCTGTAGAGTGGAAGGCAGTAGGAAAACTTGCCCTTTAAAATTAGTGTTTTGAGTTCAAAGTGAGCCTCAGCAAAAGTGAGGTGCCGTGCTGAGCAACTTGATGAGACCCTGTCTCTAAATAAAATACAAAATAAGGCTGGGGGTGTGGCTGAGTACCCCTGAGTTCAATCCTTATAGCTACCCCCCCCCAAAAAAAAAAAAAAAAACTCAAGAGTATCAAGTCACCTACAAATGCTCATACAACAGAATAACTCTAAAGGTCAGTGCACATGCAATGACATAGTTCAAACATTGAAAGAGAAATGCTACCAACCTACATTACTATATATATCATTAATCCATCAGAATCAAAACAGAAATAAAGAACTTCCAAGACAAGAAAAAACTAAAAGAATTTATTACAACTAAGCCAACATGGCAGAGGACATGAAAAAGAATCCTACATATATAAAGAGATTTAAATCAACCATGAGAGTATGGGAAAGAATAAACCTCACTAGAAAATAAAACAAAATGACAAAAAACACACAAGCATCTTTCTATATTAACACCAAATATGAATTATCTTAATTCTCCAATTGATAGATTTAGACTAGAATATTAAATTAATACAAAAAGACCCATCTGTATATTGGCTGCAAGAAACACGAATGACTGGCAAAGACACTCACAGAATAAAAGTGAAAGATGGAAAATGATATCCTATATAAATGGAAACCAAAAGCAAGAAAAAGTAGCTATTCTCACACTCAACAATGTAGACTTCAAGCAATAATTACCCCAAAGTGACGACACAACAAGATAAATGACAGTATATATGTATGCCTGAATGGCAGTACACTTCATTAAAACAAAACAAAACAAAACAAAAAAAAACCACTACTGAACCTAGAGATAAATAGGCTCCAGTACCATGAGGGGTAATGACTTCAATACATTACTCTCACCAGTAAATAGGTCAAAATATCAACAGAATTCCTAGATTTCAGTTGTACTTTACATCAAATGGACTTAACAGATGTCTATAGGATATTTCATTTGACAATAGCAGAAAACACATTCTTTTCAGCAGCACATGACTGAAAAAGAAGCAAGTCATGGGAAATGCAAAAACAACAAAATTCCCTCAAACTTATCATGTTACGGTGGAATGAAATTAAGTACCAGCAGCAAGAAAAACTACAGATATTGTATGAACACACAGAGAATGAACAATATACTTTTGCAATGATGAATAGGTCCTTCAAGAAATCAGGGGGAAACTTTAAAAGTTTCAGAAGTAAATAAGAATAGAAACACAGTATCCTAGAATCTGTGGGATACAGTAAAAGCAGTTTTTTTCAGTATATTTTGTTTTATTTTATTGACTCATTAACAATTATGCATAACAGTGGGTTTCATTATGGCAGATACATACATGCATATGACAAATTTTGATCAATCTTATTCCCCTGTACTTTTATTTTGCCTTCCCTCCTCCCTCCCCTGATCCAATGAAAGCAGTTGTAAGAGGGAAACTGGTAATGACTACCAAATCTTGTGCTTCTTTAATGAATTCCTCCTATGCATTCCTCTTTCTCAGTTTCATGTTCATCAAGCTGGTTTTTTTCTTTTTGTACCTGTTGCTATCCTTGTTTTCTATTATGATTTGGGGGTCTTATATTTCTTACTGGAATGTTTTTCATCATTATGTACATATGGAAGATGATATGTGAAAAAATCCTGAGAAAAAGAGTTTTTAAAAAAGACCTTAATTTTGAGTCAGATGATGAAAAGAGAGGATCATAAAAGTTTTTTACTCTGATTAATCTTACAAGTGTAGTTTCAGCCATGTCTTCCTTTTGACTCTCAGAATCACTGTTGCCAAGCAAGATTCTGTTTTCTGGTTTCCCAGTGCCATATTTTGCTTCTGTGACAATAACAACAAAGAAAAGAGTACTTTAAAATGTCTTCAATTTCAAGTCATTGAGTAGCAGAAGAATAGGCAGTCTTCAAATCTTACCATCTTCAAAGCTTACCATCTTTCTTGGATTGCTGAAAACCTCCATGTAATTTCCCTTTTTCTTTTCCTATATTCCAGGAAGAAAAAAAAAAAACTAGGTTTAACAAGCACCAAATTTATAAAATAATTATAATATTCTCTATTACCACAAGATACAACAGAAAAAGCATAGGTTTAAATTCCTTTGAACATACACTCAAACTCCAATGCTGCAACTACGAATTCTCATGGGGTGAAGCTTATGAGAGATTATAAGAGAGATTTCCAAAATATTGCTTCTCATACCACCAACTGATTATTATACGAATACTGACATCCAATAGACTGTTTTATTAAGCCAAATAATCTAGGATAAAAATTATAGCCATCTGTAGTTCAGAGTACTTTTGAAACAACATTTAAAAATTTAAATTAATTACATGTGATATTTTGAAAGTATTTTCATAATTTGTATTGACACAAACTATCTCTTTAAGGGAAAAACCCGAGACCTAAATTTTAAGAGTATCTTACAAATAAGATGGGTTGGAATGACACATAATATAAATTGCTTTCAACCTATGTGTCAGTTGAAGAAAAAATAATCATGTCAATTCTATTCCTTCCAAGAAAGAGAAGAACTGACAAGAATAGTCTTGTGGGACAATGATTGATGAATGAAAACCACAGTTACTAAACAGAATATTAACCAAATCACCCAGCAATGTTAACAAAGGTGACTGAAATTACAGAAACTAAAGAAATGTTTTCCGCAAGGAAATATTGAATCCTAGGAGCAAATCATTTTTGTAAAAAATAAGGTGGGATGTTGGGGGCTGTGCCATGTTGGCGGCGCTGGGATGGCACCTGATCACATCGGCAGCGAGGAGGTTGATTGACATAAGCACACTCGGGTGATTTTCTCCTCCACTCACACAATGTATGCACATGTGTTCTCAAACACTAATTGCCTGCTCGGAGCGTCTTGCCTAATCTTTGCATAAGAGGCGTGGCCCTGCTCTCCGCCTCCTGGAGGTTGATATAAGTGTAAGCGGAGCAAAACACGCCACAGCAGCCATTAGCAGAAGAAAAGCAGGAGAAGGACCCACGCTCCACAGCAGACAGAGGGAAAAACACGCTACAGCAGCCATTAGCAGAAAAGTAGTAGAAGAAGACTCAAACACGAAATCAGCTAGGAACGCGTCAGCAGCTAGTAGGGAAAAACGGCACAGAAGCTAGCAGGCAGTGGTGGAGGGCAGATCTCAGAACGGAGAACTGAGATGCATCACTAGGGCACCTTAGGTAGACGTACCCTTAGTTCACAGGATGCAGGACTTTAAGGCGTGGCAGGTCTCTATTCTTCTAAGCTCTAAGAAAAGCCTGTCCTTCTTTCAAAATCTCTCTTAAGCAAAGTCTCTGTCTCTGATAAGCAAACTCTCTCTCTCTCTCTCCTATCAAAGCAAGTAAACCTCATTTCCTCTATCCTCTATAAATGAACAAGCAAGAAAGCAGTGCACTAAAGAGAAAGATAGAAGTGCCTCAGTTTCCACTCTACCACCCATAAGACCCATGCAAGTTGTTGCTGCAGGCGGTGACAAATATCCCTAGATTTTGGAACCGCAAAGAGCCAGCGACGGTGGGAGAAGAAAGAAACAAAAAGACATGACAATTCAATTGAATGTAAGTTTAAGCCAACAAAGAAAAGGAAAGGAAAGAGTCGGTTACAATAAGAAATCCAACATAGAATGTTATTCATACTAATAATATGGATAATACTAATTTGCATTGTAGTACACTTGCTTTTTTGTTAATACTTCTATTATAAAGCATTTAATTTTATTACTCTATAAAAAGAAATTCAAACAAATATGGTTAGAAACCACTATCTAATATCTGAACCATTATTAGTGAAAAAAAAAATGGAAAAATTCTGACAGTTTCTCTGATAGGAGATTTAGTATAAGAATTCTAAAGAGTAATGTACAGCTTGAAAAGACGTGTTTAAAAGCAAATGGGATAGGGCTCAAAAGAAGTTTACAAGAAATTTTAATCTGATATCCTATCTAAGCTCCTGGTTGGAGGATATTAGGAATATTTTGGTTCCTACCCTCACATTTATTTCTCTAAATTCTTTGCTACTTCTTTATGATATTAATTCAAGATACCTTACCTGAACTTAAACATCCTAAACATTAAGAGAGAATGTAAACTTAAGCCGTATTTTTAGAAAGTCAGTCCGTCTTAATTATTAGCTATATCATACATATTATATTACTTAGAAGATTTTATTATATAGAAATGTATTTTTCTGCACATTTATTCATGTTGAAAAATATTAAGAAATTTCTTTGATTCAAAACTTTATTCTTGCTGCTCTGGGATATATGCAAATATTTCCTAATCTCCAGTACCTTTTAGCCATGGAAGAGGTTTAAAATAAATGTTTAAAAAACTACGTAAAGAAACTTCTAAAATTTGAAATCTCAGAATGTGACATAAGGACTTTGAGTATTTTAAGATAACTCTTTAAGATAAACTCTGAAACTAAATTTTTACCATACAGTTATTGAGAGCCTCTGTTTCTAATACTGGTTATTATTTTGCACAAAGCATGTATTCTTCAATTAGTTCAAGAGTTTTAAATACACTCCTACTGGAAAGACTCAGAGAACAAAATGTAATTCCTTTGTAATGTAAGCATTATGAAAAAGATTCTGATTTTCTACATTTCCTCAATTTTTAATATTTCAGTGAAAATACAGGACCAAGGTCAGTAACAGAGAAAAAGTTGTCCTAAAAATGATATGATACTAAAATATAAAGCATCTGGGGCGGGGGGGGGGGGACTACGTGTAATGTGCTTTAAAGATATCAAACTAAAGGCATCAGGGAATTCCCATGATTCTGTAAAAATCAATTCAATCATTAAAGATTAATTTAGGCATGAGTATTATAAGTCATGTAAGTGTGATTTTAAAGTCAAAGTAATGTAAACTTAACACAAATAATTCTTCACCAAATTTCTTATTTCCTCTGCAGTTAAAAGCTATTCCTAATGTAATTTTTCTGTCACTATGCATCTTTTTTCCAACCCCCACTTACCATAAAGTACTTGATAGAACACTGGTATTTACAAAAGGTAAAATAACAAAAAAAAGTCAACCTAATTCTATGGAATGACTTTTCTGAGCAAATTTCTATGTAAAACAATAGGAAGGCCATTTTTAAATTTTAAGATCTAATGCATCAAAATCCAAAATTCAGAGGAATAAAATTAAGTTCACAAAAGATATCAAATTGATTGTTGCCCTCATTTGACATAGGCCAGGAATTACCAGTAGCAGGTTTATTGTAAAATCTGTAGACAAAAAAAATTAATATAAAAAAGGATTAGTCATCTTTTTTACAAAATAAACTCTGGTAAGAGTTTGGATATATTAAATGATGTTTCTTGACTGATATAATTAAAATATAAACTCAGTTTTTAAAAAGCTCTTGTTTACATATTATTGCCTCCACTTTTCCCAATCTATGAATTATCCAATGAAGGTCCTTGGTTTCATTTCAAAGAGTGACAACCAATATATTGGCAGAATCTGAGAATAATTTATCTTCTCAAACTGCCTGTCTTGAAAGCTGAACTGATAATCCAATTAATGGCTGACATAACTTTTCTAACCTGAATTGAAACAAACCCCTGATAACCTAAGCCAAGGCAGAAAGATATATTGTCCCCTCTCCTTGGTATATCCCTATATCAAAGACTAACTTGGATAGTTAGAAAATGGTAGACTTGGTTTTTCATCATGAAAACCACCTACTAAAAAAACTTTATTGCTTCCTTTCACCCACAAACAGTACAGGGAATTCCCTAAAGCATTTTAAATGTTTAAAAATTGAAAGTACAAAAGTCAAAGAATGAAGACATGTAGTTATTGGGAATACTTTTGTCATCCTGTGCCATTAATTCTTGTTTTGTCTTTATTGAACTGGTCATAAGCCCCGATATTCTGATCTCTTTTCCAAAACCCTCATTCCTACCCAACACAGTGCCATTGTTCTTCAACCTTGCCTTTCCTCTATCGATTCCATTCAGATGCTCCAACACTGAATTCACTTCCTAATTCCATTCTTATCCTCTTCAGTTTGGTTCCTAGACTCACTTCCCCATTCTATTAGCAAAACCTTCACCTACAGAAAGACAATAAGGAAGAGTACTGGCTTATAATTAAGGCACCTGGGTTTAAATCTCATCGCTGCCACATTCTATATCCAGAAAATTCATCTTCATTATCATAACCACCATCAGACCAGCATGTTAAACACATTTTGAAATATTAGAGGGTATTCTAATTAGTTACTAGAATGTCTTACAGTCCTGATATTTTCTGTGCTTTGCATTCCATAAATTAAAAAAGGAATATTTAGTTGAGAAAATGTATTTATTTATTTATTTACTTACTTACTTACTTATTTACTTATTTATTTATTTTACCCAGGATTGAACTCAGGGTACTCAACCACTGAACCACATCCCCAGCCCTATTTTGTATTTTATTTAGAGGCAAGGTCTCACTGAGTTGCTTAGCTCCTCCCCATTGCTGAGGCTAGCCTTGAATATGAGATCCTCCTACCTCAGTCTCCTGAATTTTTTTTCAACTCCAAAAATTTTTTTTGAACTGAAGAAACACCAAGAACAAAAAGTAAAAACAAAAGCTCAAAAAAGTTTACAGTCATAGAAAAAGAAAAAAAGGCTATAAAAGAAGAAAAGTCTTCATAAAGTTAGCTAGGAATAGGAGCCTGAAGGGAAAAGTCAAACTGGGAAATCAAGAAGTACAGAAATCAAGTGAAATATCATCTAAATAGATGCTTAATATTGTTATGGGATGGTTTGAAAATTAAGTTCAGCCGACCCGATTTTGTTCAGACATCTCACCCTGTATAAAATCGGTCCCCCTTTTTCCTCATAAGCACACTGGCATAGAAGCTACCACCACCCCCTCCCCCCACTTGCACCCTGACCACAATATCCTTGACTTATATAAGGTAAGCTTGCCCTTCTAAACATGTACTGATGATTTCTGAGAAAATACTTTATGTGAGAAAATGTTTTATGTAACTTATGGTTGTAACTGCCACCCTCTCTCCCCCTTTCTTTGTAGTTTTCCAGTTTTTAAGTGGCACTTGACCTCCATGCAGGTGTTGGAGATTGCAGAACTGTTTGCCTTCTGCTTCCCCAGCCCTGGCCAGAATAAATCCTTTGTCTTTTATTTCAAAAGAACCAGAGTCTTATTTGAGATATTGGAATCGTGCCTTAACAATATAATTAATACAGCAGGATCTACATATAGGTATTCTTCACTTCTAGTAAAATAATTCCTCTACGGAATTACTTGATCTTGCTTATGAAAACCCAGAGTTCTATGACCACAGCTGCCTGAGATTTTCACTAAAAGATTTGATGGATGAAAAAGATACTGGTTACCAGTGCACTATCAAAAATATAAGAACAAACTCTTGGATTGTAACCAGGCTTCTCAGGTAAAACAAGAATCAGAATTAACAATGTAACTAACTTTGCCTTTCTGAATTGATCTGATATGGATCTGCATGTCTTTTAGAAATATGTTTTAAGTTGTTGATGGACCTCTATTTTACTTATTTATTTAAATGCAGTGCTGAGAATCAAACCCAGTGCCTCACACATGCTAGGCAAGCACTCTGCCACTAAACCACAACCCCAACTCCTGGACTTGCATCTTGATCTTAATGCTATCAATCCCTATCAATCTATGCAGTGGGGCAAGTGAATGACCTTGTGAGCTAGGCAGGCTGGGCAGTTTAATCCCAGACCAGCTACTATGGGGATCATAGGCCCATTGGTGAACCTCTCTGAGTGACAGTTGCATAATTGGTAAATAATAGGTTTAAGAGAACAGACACTTTCAAAGCTATTGTGATGACTATAACTAGTGTTAAGCATCTAATGTGGTTTGTATCCCAGACTAGAAAACTCAACACATATTAGTTACTTTTTTCTATATTCCCTAATTAGTCAATGTATACATTTTTCAAATCTATAAAATCCTACCTGGTTAAAGGGCCATCTTTAGAACTCTCATTCACTATTAAAGAAAACGGTAAAATATGTGTTTAATCAAAAAGAGAAAAATATAAAATATTAAAAGTATATGCCTGATTCTTTGTTATAAAGTATTCCTTTGGACTATAATGTGGAGACTATTCTAGAATGAATGTTAATTATATTGCTAATGAACAATTATTACACTACGAGCCCCTATGTCCTCTTCCTTTATATTTATCAAATGCACACAAAAAATGGAATTTATCACAATTTGATAGCTAAATGTAAACTGTTGTGTTCCATGACCACTGTTTTAGTCAGCTTTTTTATTGCTGTGATTAAATGATCTGACCAGCACTATTATAGAAGAGGAAAGGTTTATTTGAGGGCTGACAGATTCAGAGGTCTTAGTCCATATTAGAAAGCCAGTTCTAGTCCTTAGGGCTCAAGTGAGGCAGAACATCGTGGTGGAAGAGTGTGGCAGAGGGAAACAGCTCACATCATCAGGAAGCAGAGTCTCCACTCTCCAGATACAAAATATATACCCCAAAGTCATTCTTCAATTATAGTCTCCTCCAGTCACATCCTACCTCTTCAGTTACCACTCAGTGAGTACCTATCAGAGGATTAAATCACTGATTGAGTTAAGAGTTTTACAACCCAATTATTTCTCCTCTGAACCTTCTTGCATTGTCTCATGTGAGCTTTTGGGGGACACCTCATATACAAACCATAATAACCACAATACCAACTGTAAACTGTTAGAAAATAATATAATTAGCAGATTCAGTATCAGGAAGCTGACAGTATTGAGTAAACAGCATGCTTTTTCTGTATTAATTGCAATAGGAGCAATTACAAGAGGGTACACTTACATTGTTATGACACACAGATTTTCAGTCAATACTGCTCAGTTTAGGATAAACAACTTATCTTAAGGAAGCTTTGAGCATTGCTTTGCAGTATGGCAAAAATACAGGCAATAGACCAGGGACTGGGATTCTTACAGACATTCCAGCTTCAAGTTGAGAAAAGCTCATTAGAAACCAATGTGGTTACCCTTGCTAATGCTGTTCTGTGGGTGCTGGACTGGGTGGGCACTTATTATCTGTTATGCTTTAATAAGATTTGTTCTCACCACAATAATGGGAAGTTATACTTCATGTATGCATAATATGTTAAAGTACATTCTACTGTCATGTATAACTAAAAAGAAAAAATAAATTTTAAAAAGAAAGGATTTCTTCTCTCTTTTTCTTCCTGTGTCTCATTCCATCATTTTGTATTAATTTTACTTTAATGAATATTTAACAATTTTGTTTATTCTATAGTAATTTTCTACTTTATTTTTATTGTTACTGGTGTTTGGTGTTTGATCTCTATGTTATGTGGTTGTTATCTATATCTGGTTTGTCTTTATATTGTGGGTGTTACTGATGTTTGTTTTTGTCCTTCTGAGTTGAGGATACAGTCCCATATCTTGAACACATCTGATGGGTGCTTTGCCACTCCATGATGCTCACAGAACATGTGAAAACATAATCCTATTTAAACTTTGGCAGATATTTCCACTTAAAGAACAAGGGAGATAAAGATCCAGATGACATGTCCCCCGTGAAGGGTACTAATATCCAGTCTCTGGACACTAACCTCTATAGTAAGAACAGAAAGAAATGACACGACTCTTAGGAATGCTAGGCCTGTATTGGTCCTCAGTCTAGGTCTCTCCCATACAATTGTAGAAAAAAAACTTCCATGACAAGGTTGAAAGAATGAGCACAGATAATGCATCCCAGATACTCCATTGTCTACAAGACTCTTGCCACCAAAGTGACTCTACTCATGCAGGATCCACAAAGAAAGCTGGCCTCTCAGGCTCTGACAGTCCAAACTGTGTCAACATTCATAAATCACACCAGAGAATACACAGGGCTACTACAGTACAAACTCCATTTGGAAATAAAGTTCCATTACTACACAACAAGTCAGAAGCTCAGGAAACACTAAGAGAAGGCTATTTACTAAGAGCCAGTCACTTAAATGTGGAAGAGATACACATTCCCACAGAAGCATAAATCTTAAAAAAAGAAATACAAGAAAGATTAAAAAAAATAAGGTTGTATGGTTTTTCCTCCTCATGTTCATAACTCTATAGTAACTGATTCCAAAGACAGTGTAGTAGATGAAATGCCAGAAAAAGAATATTTTAAAAAATGTTAAATATGATTGATGAATTCAAAGAGGATATGAATAAATAGCCAAATAAATTAAGAAAAATGATGCCAGATATGAAAAAGTAATTCAATAAATAGAGATTCTGAAAAAGAATCAAACAAAAATCTTGCAAGTAAAGAGCTCAATTATCTCAAAAAGTTCACTTGAGCTGGGATTGTAGCTCAGTGGTAGAGTGCTTGCCTAGCATATGTGAAACACTGGGTTCGGTTCTTGGCACCATGTAAGAATAAAAAATTCAGTTGAAGTCATATGTGCTCATAGACTAGATCAAGCAGAAAATATACCAGAGGTAGAAGATGATGATTAAACATCACATTTAGATAGTAACAACAACAAAAAATAAAACAAGAATGAACAGAACTACAAGACCAATGGAAAATGAAGAAAAGTCCAAACTTATGAATCATAAGCACAGAAAATGGAGTAGAGATACAGGCTATAGGTAATAAAAATTTATTCAGTGAAACTGTAGCAGAAAATTTCTCAAATCTTGGGAAAGGTATGGACATCCATATACAAGAACATTTAGAACCCCAAGTGGATATGATCAGAAAAGAACTTCATATCATGTTATTTAAAATTTCCAACATTTAGAACCCCAAGTGGTTATGATCAGAAAAGAACTTCATATCATGTTATTTAAAATTTCCAAAAGTATATTGAAAGCTATAAGTGAGAAGGAACAATGCAATTATAAAACAAAATCATCAGAAGAACAGCAGATTTCTCAATGGAAACTTTAAAGGACAGGGCAGCACAAAATGGTAAACCTTAAGTCCTGAATTGAAAATAGAGGAAAAGAAAAACCTGAAAATGTATGGAAAGAATGGTTATTATGTTTAGAACAATTCAGAAAGAGAAATCCAAATATCACATGTTCACCCTCATATGTGAAATCTGAAAAAATAAAGAAAGAAAAAAAGAATTACCTGGAAATGGAAGAGGAATTATTAGGGAAGGGAACTGGGGGTGGGAAAGTGAGGGAAGGGAAGAAATGGAAATAGGGAGGATGAATAGGATTTATGTGTGCATGGAAATGTCACAGTCAAATCCACTAATTTGTAAAAACAACAGTAGTTAACAATTGTAGTATAAAAGAATATTGGTTTTTATAATAAGTAAAATTTTCTATAAAGTCAGTATAGAGGAAGCACAATATACTGATTTTAAAATTCTTTTCTTATTTATACAAAGATATATACAATTTCAGTTGCCAAAATTAAATTAGTGTAAAATTATTTCAGATAATATTGTATCAGATTATATATTTCCTACAACTAATTGCTTAAACAATTGTAGATTATAGACTATTAAGAAAGAAATTGAGAAAAAATATGAATGTACAATTCACATTGAATTTTTCACTACTCCTTTGTGATCAAAACCTTCTTACTTTTCCTTTTTTATGTAGGGTAATTCACTTTCAAAAATCTTTATGTAAGAGTAATTCACTTTCAGAAGTCTTACTTAGACTGCTAATTTCTGAATTCCTAGTTATTACTTTCATATATTCAAGAATTATGTTCCTATTGTCATACATGAAGAAAGCAATAAAATTAGTATTTTAATACTGATATAAAAACATTAACCCAAATATGTTCAATTTTACATAACATCAGAGCTAATATCAGAACTTTATCCTATGCACTTCAAATTTATAAGCCATATGATTTTTTTAACTTGATATTTATTTATTTATTGCTTTGTTTTGATTTGTTTTGGGGATGGGGTGTCACCATGATACCCAGGTTGGTCTCAAACTCCTGGACTCAAGCAACTCTTCTACCTCAGGCTCCCCAGTGGTTGGGGGAAAGGCACATGTTGCTGCACCCATTAAGTTTGTAATTAAAGATGAAAGAGATAAGATGAAATGATCATGAATTGAGGACAGTGCAACTCAATATATTAACTAGAATAGCTAGACATAAAGAAAAATGTTCCAAACTCAAAAGGTGTCCTCTATCTGTAACCAGTAGCTCTTTGTTTTGTGTTTGGCTTGAACCACTACAATTGCTTGTGTAACTAATCAAACAGATACAGAAGAGTAATGCTTAATCTCCATGTTGATCTCCAATTAACGTGGAACACAAAATCCTGTTTATACATGGATACTGATGATTCATCATGGGGCTTATTTCTCTCAGGTGCAATGAATCTGCTTTAGGTTCAGAGTATTCTGCTTAATGGCTGTCTTATAAGGCAAAATTGATAGACTGAAAACTTCAAGCAGAGGAATCAATAGTTTAGGAAATTTGCATTACTAATGGAAAACAAAAGCGGTGCCAATCAAAAGTTGGTACCCACTCTGGCAAGTAGTAAGATGAGGTCTTCCACAATCAGAGAAAAGGTACTTCATGGGATATAATAGGACTTTTATATTCCATGATATAAAAGGAAAGGAAAAGAAACTCTGATCTTTTCTGTGACATTATCTGAAGTTATCTGATAGTTTTAAATAATTCCAGTTAATATTTGCTGTCAGATGTTGTGACCAGCAGGCAAACTCTGGGGTCCAGTGAGGGGTGAAGGGGAATTGGAAAATAAAGATTAATAAGCATAGATCTTGAAGATAAGGCTGGGATCATGTGGAACCTGCCCTCTGATTCAGGTCTGAAGAATTAAGCCAGCAATCTTTATTTATATATGTCTCATTATCAAGTTATAGACTATGCAAACATTATACTTTGTGTTCAGGATGTTACAGAAACTAGGACATCCTATGTAGCTTTTGCGCAGTAGCAATCCATGGTTACAAAGTGCAATCTTAGGAGCTTTGTGTAGCTCTCAAGAAAGTCCATTGTTAAAAGTTGTTATAAGGTGGACAGGAACTGGAGAAGTTGAGCTGGTGAAACATTGTGGTTGTCTAGTAAAGAATTCCTTTTTTCCCCAGGAGCTGTGTGCCTGAGATCAAGGTTAGAACTGATAGCGCTCTTGCACAGAGCCTCCTCATGCAGGGCATTGCTACAGCAGGTAGGCATCCTGTGCCTTTGCACAGAAACATTACCAGAAACCTGGCATGCCACAGCCATGAGGGCATCAGAGACCCCCTGATCTCAGTAACTGCTCTCCCATCCTCCATCATGGCTCCCAACAGTCAGAAAAGCCAAAGAAGGCCTCAGAGGATACCTCACCAAGAAGGTCTGGCTATCATGCTTTTTAGTTGGGGGGCAGGATCAGTGTGCTCACTATGTGTGTAGCTAAAACTAAGAGGCCCACCTGCCAAAGCAGAGTGCTGCTGTTTTGAGAATAATGGCTGGACATAAAACATGCATATATGTGAACTCAAACATTGTTGCAACTTTTAAGCCTAAGTGTGTATTACCATGAAGACTCAAGGATAGGGATCAGTTAGGACAACCTGGTAGTAAAAGTTAATCATAAAGCAGTGTGGAGAATCCTCAGAAAACTTGTATTGGATCCACCTTTTGACCCTGTTATCCCACTCCTCAGTTTATACCCAAAGGACTTAATATTAGCATACTACAGTAACATAGCGACATCAATGTTTATAGTAACTCAATTCACAATAGCTAGATTGTGGAACCAACCTAGATGCCCTTCAACAGATGAATGGATAAAGAAACTGGTATATATATACACAATGGAATATTATTCAGCCATAAAGAAGAAGAATATGGCATTTGCAAATAAATGGATGGAATTGGAGAATATCATGCTAAGTTAAATAAGACAATCCCAAAAAACCAAAGGCTGAATGTTTTCCCTGATAAGTGGATGATGATATATAATGGGGGGGGCAGTGGAGCATGAGAGAAGAATGGAGGAACTTTAGATTATGTAGAGGGAAAGGAGACGGATGAGGGTATGAAAAATTGTGGAATGAGTCAGAAATCATTACCCTATATACATGTATGATTACACGAATGGTATGAATCTACATTGTGTACAGCCATAGAAATGAAATGATGTACCCCATTTGTGTACAATGAATCAAAATGCAGTCTGTAAAAAATAAAAAAAATAAATAATTAAAAAAATCATTATCAGCTGCAGAACAAATTTTAGTAGCAACACGGAAGGAACAAAATTGACAGAAACAAAAGAATTGAAAAGTCCTTTTCCCCCTTCATCTGGCTGGTGAATGACTACTGATTTCCTTGGACTTAAGGAGTTCATTGGTCCTTGGAAGATTCAGGAAGGGTGGTGAAAAAATTAACTTCCAGGGGAAAGTAAAGAGATTTTCCACTAAACTAGACATTTTCAGACCCAAATAGTTAACTGGAAAAATCAAAGATGGGACACTATTTGTATTTCATTAATAGGGTTTATATTTGGAATGAAATGGATAATGCTGGGAAGGATAAAGGTTTAAGAAGTCCTGGTATGAACTGGTGGTACATTTCTGTGGTATGCAGAGTTTGTAGTTAATGAAATAGGCTTGCTTACTACTATTCTAAACATACACGAACTATGAAATCTTGCCTCATGTATTAGATGCAATAGTTGCATTTATTGTTAACCTCCATTTAACAATGATTAGTGTTTTTTGTGGTGCTGGGGACTGAACCCAGGGCTTCTGCATGTGAGGCAAGCACTCTACCAACTGAGCTATATACCCAGCCCTGATTAGTGTTTTAACTTACACATTATGACCACTATCAACAGCATAAGCTAATGCATTCTCTCCAGACTTATTTGCAACAAAGATACCAATACCACCTTGAAGAAGCAGCTTGATGATATTTTTTTTATCTATATTTTGCAGCAAGCATGAGAATACCTGATTCATACCTATGTTTTCTCCTACAAAGATCAATTCATTCTTAAGTACTTTAATAAAATTAAGCAGTAATGTGACATATTTTTATCAATTTATCAACTTGCTTTATTTATACTAATAGACATAACCATCTTGGGAGATCAAGAATTCATCTTTGCAAATTATCTCTGAGTCTAAAAGAAAAATAACAAGAAAGAAAGTCTTTTGTCCCAATGAAGGGGAAGTTACAAACTTAAAATCATTTGATAGACAATAATGATGAGGTCATTTATCTTAAGTAGGGAAAGATTCTAATGGAGAATGCTCCACTTCTTCCTTAGTCCAATGTAACATAATGTAACTCACAGTCAGCTAAAGGTCAAGGAAGTAAAAGTTCTGGACAGGCTTAAAATAATAATAATAGTAATAATAATGATACTGCTGATAATAATAGTCATCATTGTTTTAGTTAACAACACTGACAAGTATTTTCTAGGTGCTGAACTCAATGTTATATGTATAATCTTACAATCACTCACCAAGCATATATTTATCCCCTTTTCAAATCAGGAAGCATATTTAGTGATAAATAATGTTTCTGAGGTGATACACTTTGCAATTAGAATATCTATAAATGCAACCCAGTCATGCACAAATCTAAAGTCTCCTTCTCTTCATCAGACACCTATGGCCTTTCTTCATTATAGATAATGTTTATTCCAATAAACCTATTTTTCTTTTCTCCCTCAGTGCCAATTAAAAACAAATGCATCAAAATACATTAGAAAAAGAACAACATCTGGCAGTTGTAGTTAATTCTCATTTAGGGATAACCTAATATTAATATTCTTCAAAGGAAGTAATTTAAAGCAAACAATCATCCAAATGAAAAAATGATTTTCAATGTCTACTTTTGCTTAATAGAGCAATTTCAAAGGGAAGTATATTATAAGCAGAAGTTAAAAACACAATAGAAAGGTTAAGAAATTTAGTATTGGATCAAAAATAAACTAAAAGTCCATACCTTACAAACTTACATGAAACCCCTTTGGCTAACATAAGATCATGTGACCAACAAAATTTAATTATAAATAAAATACATCAGGCAATATTTTAAAGGAATGAATCATACCATATACATATCTTTGTATGGCCCAGTTGAAGAAATTGCATATCTACCTAAAAGGTGGTTTGTGCTTATGTTTCTCATGCTATTCCAATAACTATGTTGATTCTTCTTCCAATTAATTTAATATTTCTGATTTGAATGAATATTTCTATACCATTAAATCTTTTTTTATAAGATCAAACTATTATACCTTTCCTTCTTATCAACAGCATGTATATTTGCTCTCATCTGAATTAAAACCTCTATCTGCTGTTTTTCTATGAGCAAATAAAAGTGGTGTGTGCCCTTTCTGAAAAACAAAAACAATTTATTAACAAAATTGCTCAATTGAACTGAAAATC
This sequence comes from Sciurus vulgaris, assembly GCF_902686455.1. Lineage (NCBI taxonomy): Eukaryota > Metazoa > Chordata > Mammalia > Rodentia > Sciuridae > Sciurus > Sciurus vulgaris. The sequence goes on from NC_136464.1 coordinate 77,898,430, forward strand.
TGATAACAGACCATATTAACACAAACATATGATAAGAGCAGCCTCTTCTTCCTACCACCCACACTTCCACATGAGCTGCTCTTTCACTTTACAATGCCCTCCTCTCATGTCCAAAATTTGCTTCAAATGTTTACTCTTTCAAGAATCTTTGCCTCTGTCATAGCCCTTATCATGATGTTCTGGAGTTATGTAATTGCTGCCCCTATCTAAACCAAAGCCTTTTTGAAATAAAGGTGGTTGATATATACCTTGTTTGAGGTTTCAAGATTTGCAATGCCTGAACACAGTTTTGCTGCCATTGATGTGTCCTTGCAAAAGAGCATGATTTAAGAGGAGTTTCACCTCTGCAATTCCTAAAGTTTAGATCAGTACCATTTTCTAGAACAGTTGCACAGTCCTCTTCCTGCCGTTGGATGGACTGTTGATTTTGTACCAAGAAATAGATTGTAAATTTTGGGAATTCAAGACAAACATTCCACAGGTTGCACATATTAGATATATTTAAATGACATTCATCAATTTTTCTCCTAAACATTCAATTGAATTCATTTCCTGCAGAAATCCTTTGTTACATCTACTTTAATCAGTGATGTATTGCAGTCACTATCACAGTGGTGAATATTACAGTTGTTCTCTTATAGAAGAGCCACCAAATTCTGCCTGTCTGTAGGCACAGGCATAATGGAGTGGGGTTCTATGAAAGTAAGGGGATATCTTAGGAGACCATAGTACTTCTGCTCAAAATATAAAATTATTCATGTAATTTTGAGCATTAAATATCATAAAATTCCTGTCCCTCCAAGACAAATAACTTCCTCCTGAAGAAAGTGCATTACTATGCAATATTTACTAGATATTATGAATTAATAAACAAAAAGTCTGTTCCACTGATGTTTTCCTTTTCTTTCTTTCTCTCTTTTTTTCATTTTTTTATACTGCTGGGGATGGAACCCCAAGGCATCCACCCCAACCACTGAACTATATATTGAGTCATTTTTATTTTCCATTTTGAGGCAGTATCTCATCAAGTTGCCAGACTGGTCTCAAACTTGCAGTCCTACTGCCTCAAACTCCCAAGTCACTGGGACTAACATGTACATGCCACTGCTTCTGACTCATTAAATTTTGTTTTTTGCATTGTTTTGTTTTTGTCCTACTGGGGATAAAACTCAGGGCCTAGATCATGCTAGGTAAGGGCTGTACCACTGCACTATATCCCCAGCCTACCTGCATCTGCCCATTTACATGGAAAGAGTTTTTTTAAATTTAGCTCAACTTGGGTTTGAATCCTACTCTAAATTCTGATACATACTAGCTATCCATTAACCCTTCGATGCCTCAATTTTCTCACCTATAAAATGGAGATTCATATTGGTAGTTAATCTCCCAGGACACCATAGTGATGCCAAAATGAGGATCTATGCAAAGTATTTGAAAAGTTTCTAGGACAAACAGCACCTCAACATTTGTTAGTTAATGTAATTAACTAATGTACTACTAATTAACAAGGTAATATTTCAATTATGAAATAATACAATTATACTGATTTGGCATATGTCTTTTAAGTACTCTGTTTTTCAGAGTTTTAGATGTTCATTTCCTTAACATTTTAACATCACTGACATTGGAATGCTACTCATAATTCATGAACATTATATCTATAATTGGCAGCATTTAAATTTTTTTTTCATACACAATCCATGGTGCTTTATTTTAGGTGAATTGTGATAAAACAACAGGTCTGTGAGAGTTTTAGTCATTTGGGTGGCATTTAAATAAATTTTAGTTATTAAGAAAAAAGTTCTACAGGTAAAGAAGGATGAATAAAAACAACAAGACCAAATTAAAAGCAAAGTTATTCTTTATATTTTCAAGAAACTTAAAGCCAAAGGAAACAGCTCAAATGAATTAGTATGGCTCACTTATTCAATATTTAGATTTATACGATGCATGCAAATCTGTATTTCCAATGTTTAATACTAGTATTACTATGGTCATAACTTTTCAGAAGGGCAGTTTACAATTTCCTGCCTCCAGAAGCACTTGGGTTCGAAAGGAGAGAGGAAATGCTTCACTTGATATTGAGTCCTATCATTTCAATTCTAAATCTTTGGTTAGAAAAACATGAACTTTTTAAGTATAGAGGATTTTGAGAGAGAATAGAATATGTCAACTACATGATAGGCATTCAGGTTATGAGTGGTGAATAAATGGAAAGAGAAAACAGGTAAGTACAGTTGAGGTATTGGTATTTTTAAGCAAAACTTTTATAAATAAATCAATATTTTTGTAGTAGTAATGATGTTTTATAATTTCTTATTTTCAGAAAGAAGCAAATAAAACAAAATAATAAAGCTTCAATTGCATATATGGAATAAATCTATGTGTAAAAAACATGCATATATAAAAATGTATATGTACTAATAACTGCAACCAAAGATTCCTTTCACTCTGAAGAGGTTAAAAATTGACAGATTAGCAATCTATGCAAACACACACATACACATACACATACACAGAAGTTAACAGAAAGTGAGAATCTTATCTGCATAAGATTCATATCCTTGCTCTTCTCAAGGATTATTTTATTAACAAGAAGCTCTCACTAGCACTTTTACACATATCCACTGTATAAATAACAGGGAAGAAAAAGGAAAAGTAGAAGTGAATATGAAATTTTACAAAAATTTCACATGTGGTAGGTGGAAAAAAAAAAAGAAAATGTCAAAATACAGAATATATTTTCTGCTATCAATAAAACTAAACTAGAAACAAAAAGATAAGGAGAAATTGCCAAATATTGAAAATAAACAACTTTTAATAATAAGGAAATTTTTACTACACTTGAATGTCTGAAAATAACAAATTTTACATATATCTGTGGCTAATACAAGATCAAAATCTATTTCTTTGTATGTATAATCAAACTAGTTTTCTTTCACTTGATATATAAAAGGAATCTTTTCATGTCAATGTATGTTTATAGCTTTGCTACCTTCACAGGTCACATCATATCCCATGCAAGGAATGCACTGCATTTTATTATAACACTAGTAATGTGGGTCCTTTTGAACACGTTATTATTTCAGGCAGTGCTGAGAGAAAAGAAAAACTATTATCTCGTATTATTTCTTAAAGATATTTAACATAATTGAACTAATGAGTAGAGATACACACATTATTAAAATACACGGTAGTGTTGTGGATTTGAAAAGTCCTAAGTAACTTAAACTTTGTGCAGCATAAGTACCACTGCTCTTTCTTCTCCCGAATTTTGTAGTGGAAAAACAGTATTTCACTTATCATTTAACTTACATTTCTTCTCTTATCAGGGACTCTAAATACCTTTTCTCCTATATTCATAGAACACTTGTAAATCTGGAAAAGAGTACTTTCCCCAATTTAAATTAGAGTTTAGAGGTTAGGGTGTACAGCGGGGTGCAACTCAGGCATAGAGCACTTGCATAGAAAGCTCAAGGTGATGAGTTCAATTCACAGGCACAAAATTTTAAAATACAAGAGGAAAGAGGGGGAGAGAGAGAGAAATAGAAAAACTTTTCATCCCATTCTTTCTTAAGAAGGACTTCACCAACATAAAATGTATAAAGGAACATTTGTGTTTTCTTCTATCATTTCTCTCATTTTGTGTTATTTAAAATTAGTAATCGAGACAGCTGGGAGCGCCGTAAAGGAGGCCGCTCGGCACAGCGCTGGGACTTGGAGCAACCACTGGGGCTCAGGCGGCTGCCCAAAGGAGGAGTGGTGAGGAGAGCTGTGTGGACTCAGGACACCGGGGCCTGCCCTGAGGAGGAGGAGGAGGAGCGTGGCCACTTGGATTCGGAGTGACTGCACCAGAGCTACAGGCGGTTGCCAGAGGAGAAGCCGCGCGGCGAGCTGTTTGGACTCAGAACGACGCTTCTGAACCCCGGGGCCTGCCCTGAGGACGAGGAGAAAGAAGAGGAGCGCGGACGCTTGGATTCGGGTGACTACACCAGAGCTACAGGCGGTTGCCAGAGAAGGGGCTGCGTGGCGAGCTGTTTGGACTCTGACCACTTCTGAACCCCGGGGCCTGCCCGGAGGAGTAGGAGGAGGAGGAGGAGGAGGAGCGCGGCGGGTCCTTTGGACTCGCAGTGACTGCATTAGCGCTCCAGGCGGCTGCTCAGAGGAGAAGGCGAGTGGTGAGTTGTTTGGTCTTAAAGTGACAGCTCCTGAACACAGGGGGGCTGCCTGGAGGAGAAGTGTGGTGGGACGCTTGGTCTTGAGTGGCCGCACCAGAGCTCCGGCGGTTGCTCAGAGGACCCGTGCAGCGGGTCACGTGGATTCAGAGCCACTCAGAGGGACTGCTCCTGAACACCCGGGGGGTTATCTGGAGAAGGAGGAGGAACGGGGAGGGTCACTTTGACTCGGAGTGATTGATTGCCCCGGGCTACGCGTGGTTGGTGGGAGGAGGAGGCACGAAGTGAGTTTCTTGGACTCCTAGTGACCGCACCGGAATACTGGGCGGCTGTCTGGAGGAAGAGGCCTGTGGTGGGTCTCTGGGACTCAGAGCGATTGTTCGGGGCCACAGGTGGCTGCTCAGAGGAGGGGCCACACAGCCAGGCGATTAGGTGCAGAGCAGGGTCCCAGGATCTAGGAGGCTTCTGGGTGGAAGAGCCGCACAGAGACAGGCTTAGGGCGGAGCGAAGGTTCCAGGCCTGTGGGCAAATTCTCTGAGGAGGGGCAGCCTAAGGAGATTCATCTGCGAAGGGTGAGGCTCCCAGGCCCAGGAGGTAGGGCCGGGCCCCTGGGAACTTTGCAGAGGAAGGCAGCCCAGCCCAGGTGGTAGCTGTAAATTGAGGGGAACCTCTAGGAGGGAACTGACCAGCGAGACCTCCCCACTGGGTGAGTCTTCCCTGCTGGGTGAGGTTTCCCCACAAGGACGGTAAAACCAGAGACTCAGGCCCAAACAGGCCTTGCCTCAGCCCGCAGCCTAGGTCCCTTTTGGATGACCATTGGTCAACAAGTGAAGGCACCTCTGCCCACTAGCAGGGATTATACCCCAGCTGAAGGCCACCACTCCTACAGAGGCAGCTTCCTTGTGGAGCACCGCATTATCAACTTCCTCCATGACTTCAGACTACTGAAGGCTAAGGGGGGATATATATAGAAATCTTCAGGGACATTGTAAGTCAATGGAGGAAATCTGCAATATCTCAGCGGTCCACTGATATCTGAACAATATGAGAAAACAAGGAAAGAAAATGCTGCAAACAAATCTAGATGTTACATCAATAAAACCCAATGACAGCATGGCAGAAGAAATGACAGAAAAGGAGTTCAGAATGTACATAATGAAAATGATCAGAGAAGCAAACGATGAGATGAAAGAGCAAATGCAAGCATTGAATGATCGCACTAATCGACAGTTAAAAGAGCAAATACAGGAAGCAAAAGATCATTTCAATAAAGAGTTAGAGATATTGAAAAAAAACCAAACAGAAATCCTTGACATGAAGGAAACAATAAACCAAATTAAGAACTCCATAGAAAGCATATCCAATAGGATAGAACACCTGGAAGACAGAACCTCAGACATTGAAGACAAAATATTTAACCTTGAAAACAAAGTTGAACAAACAGAGAAGATGGTAAGAAATCATGAACAGAATCTACAAGAACTATGGGATATCATGAAAAGGCCAAATTTAAGAATTATAGGGATTGAGGAAGGCCTAGAGAAACAAGCCAAAGGAATGAACAATTTATTCAATGAAATAATATCAGAAAATTTCCCAAATCTCAAGAATGAAATGGAAAATCAAGTTCAAGAGGCTTATAGGACTCCAAATACACAAAATTACAACAGACCCACACCAAGGCACATTATAATGAAAATACCTAACATACAAAATAAAGACAGAATTTTAAAGGCTGTGAGAGAAAAGAACCAAATTACATTCAGGGGGAAACCAATACGCATATCAGCAGATTTTTCAATCCAGACCCTAAAAGCTAGAAGGGCCTGGAACAACATTTTTCAAGCCCTGAAAGAAAATGGATGCCAACCAAGAATCTTATACCCAGCAAAACTTACCTTCAAATTTGACGATGAAATAAAATCCTTCCATGATAAACAAAAGCTAAAAGAATTTACAAAAAGAAAGCCAGCATTACAGAACATTCTCAACAAAATATTCCATGAGGAAGAGATGAAAAACAAAGAAGCAAATCAGCAAAGGGTGGAATTACCCTAAAGGAATTGTCAAATAAAGGAGGAAACAAGTTGTGTCAAACAAATAAATAAACAAAATTTTAAAAATGAACCAAATGACCGGGAAACCAAATCATTTCTCTATAATAACCCTGAATGTTAATGGCCTGAATTCATCAATCAAAAGACATAGACTGGCAGACTGGATTAAAAAGAAAGATCCAACAATATGTTGCCTGCAAGAGACTCACCTCATAGAAAAATATACCCATAGACTAAAGGTGAAAGGATGGGGAAAAACATACCATGCACATGGACTCAGCAAAAAAGCTGAGTTCTCGGCTGGGTTCTCAGCCGAGTTCTACAAAACCTTTAAAGAAGAGCTCATTCCAATACTTCTCAAAGTATTCCATAAAATAGAAGAGGAGGGAACCCTCCCAAACTCATTCTATGAAGCCAATATCACACTGATACCTAAACCTCATTTCAGATAATGTGGACTTCAAGCCAAAGTTAGTCAGAAGGGATAAAGAAGGTCATTTCATACTGCTTAAGGGAAGCATAAATCAGCAAGATATAACAATCATAAACATCTATGCCCCAAACAGTGGCTCATCCATGTATGTCAAACAAATCCTTCTCAATTTCAGAAACCAAATAGACCATAACACAATAATACTAGGTGATTTTAACACGCCTCTCTCACCACTGGACAGATCTTCCAGACAAATATTGAACAAAGAAACCATAGATCTCAATAACACAATCAATAATTTAGACTTAACAGACATTTATAGAATATACCATCCAACCAAGAGCGAATACACTTTCTTCTCAGCAGCACATGGATCCTTCTCTAAAATAGACCATATATTATGCCACAAAGCTAATGTTAGCAAATACAAGAAGATAGAGACACTACCATGTATTCTATCAGATCATAATGGATTGAAGTTAGAAATAAATGAAAGAGTAAAACACAGAAACTATTCCAACATCTGGAGATTAAACAATATGCTATTATATGATGAATGGATAACAGAAGATATTAGGAAGGAAATTAAAAAATTCCTAGAGGTAAATGAGAACAAAGAAACATCATATCAAAATCTCTGGGACACTATGAAAGCAGTACTTAGAGGGAAATTTATTTCATGGAGCGCATTTAATAAAAGAAGTAAAAATCAACAAATAAACAACCTAACACTTCAGCTCAAAGCCCTAGAAAAAGAAGAACAGAACAGCACCAAAAGTAGTAGAAGACAGGAAATAGTTAAACTCAGAGCTGAAATCAATGAAATTTAAACAAAAGAAACAATACAAAAAATTGACAAAATAAATAGTTGGTTCTTCGAAAAAATAAACAAAATTGATAAACCTTTAGCCACACTAACAAAGAGAAGACCAGAGAAAACCCAAATCACTAAAATTCGGAATGAACAAGGAAATATCACAACAGACAGGATTGAAATACAAAATATAATTAGAAGCTATTTTGAAAATCTATACTCCAACAAAATAGAAAATTTCGAAGACATCAACAGGTTTCTAGAGACATATGAATTGCCTAAACTGAATGAGGAGGACATAAACAATTTAACTAGACCAATTTCAAGTACTGAAATAGAAGAAGTCATCAAAAGCCTACCAACAAAGAAAAGTCCGGGACCAGATGGGTTCTCAGCCGAATTCTACAAAACCTTTAAAGAAGAGCTCATTCCAATACTTCTCAAAGTATTCCATAAATAGAAGAGGAGGGAACCCTCCCAAACTCATTCTATGAAGCCAATATCACACTGATACCTAAACCAGACAGAAACTCATCAAGGAAAGAAAATTTCAGACCAATATCCTTAATGAACATCGATGCAAAAATTCTCAACAAAATTTTAGCAAATCGCATACAAAAACATATTAAAAAGATAGTGCACCATGATCAAGTTGGTTTCATTCCAGGGATGCAAGGTTGGTTCAACATCCAGAAATCAATAAATGTCATTCACCATATCAATAGACTTAAAGTCAAGAATCACATGATTATTTCAATAGATGTAGAAAAAGCACTCGATAAAATACAGCACCCCTTCATGCTCAAAACACTAGAGAAAATAGGGATAGTGGGAACATTCCTTAACATTGTAAAGGCCATTTATGCTCAGCCCATGGCTAATATCATTCTAAATGGTGAAAAACTGAAAGCATTCCCCCTAAAAACTGGAACAAGGCAGGGATGCCCTCTTTAACCACTTCTATTCAACATCATTCTTGAGAATCTGGCCAGAGCAATTAGACAAACCAAAGAAATTAAAGGGATACGAATTGGAAAAGAAGAACTCAAACTATTCCTGTTCGCTGATGACATGATTATATATTTAGAGGAACCTGGAAATTCCACCAGAAAACTCTTAGAACTCATAAGTGATTTCAGTAAAGTAGCAGGTTACAAGATCAATGCCCATAAATCCAACGCATGTTTATACATAAGTGATGAATCTTCAGAAAGAGAAATTAGGAAAACTACCTCATTCACAATAGCCTCCAAAAAAATAAAATACTTGGGAATCAATCTCACAAAAGAGGTGAAAGACCTCTACAATGAGAACTATACAACACTAAAGAAAGAAATAAAAGAACACCTTAGAAGATGGAAAGATCTTCCATGTTCTTGGATAGGAAGAATTAATATTGTCAAAATGGCCATACTACCTAAAGTGCTATACAAATTCAATGCAATTCCAATTAAAATCCCAATGACGTACCTTACAGAAATAGAGCAAGCAATTATGAAATTCATCTGGAAGAATAAGAAACCCAGAATAGCTAAAGCAATCCTTAGCAGGAAGAGTGAAACAGGGGGTATTGCAATACCAGATCTTCAACTCTACTACAAAGCAATAGTAACAAAAACGGCATGGTATTGATACCAAAATAGAAAGGTAGATCAATGGTACAGAATAGAGGACACGGACACAAACCCAAATAAATACAATTTTCTCATACTAGACAAAGGGGCCAAAAATATGCAATGGAGAAAAGATAGCCTCTTCAACAAATGGTGCTGGGAGAATTGGAAATCCATATGCAACAGAATGTAACTAAACCCATATCTCTCACCATGCACGAAACTAAACTCAAAATGGATTAAGGACCTCGGAATCAGACCAGAGACCCTGCAGATTATAGAAGAAAAAGTAGGTCCAAATCTTCACCTTGTTGGTCTAGGACCAGACTTCCTTAACAGGACTCCCATAGCACAAGAAATTAAAGGTAGAATCAACCACTGGGATAGATTCAAACTAAAAAGCTTTCTCTCAGCAAAGGAAACTATCAGCAAAGCAAAGAAAGAGCCTACAGAGTGGGAGAATATCTTTGCCAATCATACTTCAGATAGAGCACTAATCTCCAGAATCTATAAAGAACTCAAAAAACTCTACTCCAAGAATTCAAATAATCCAGTCAACAAATGGGCTAAGGAAATGAATAGACACTTCACAGAAGAAGATCTACAAGCAATCAACAAACATATGGAAAAATGTTCAACATCTCTAGTAATAAGAGAAATGCAAATCAAAACCACCCTAAGATTCCATCTGACCCCAATTAGAATGGCGATTATCAAGAATACGAGCAACAACAGGTGTTGGCGAGGATGTGGGGAGAAAGGTACACTCATACACTGCTGGTGGGGCTGCAAATTAGTGCAGCCACTCTGGAAAGCAGTGTGGAGATTCCTTAGAAAACTTGGAATGGACCCTCCATTTGACCCAGCTATCCCACTCCTTGGCCTATACCCAAAGGACTTAAAATCTGCATACTACAGAGATACAGCCACATCAATGTTCATAGCTGCTCAATTCACAATAGCCAGACTGTGGATCCAACCTAGATGCCCTTCAATTGATGAGTGGATAAAGAAACAGTGGTATATATATACAATGGAATATTACTCAGCCATAAAGAATGATAAAATTATGGCATTTGCAGGCAAATGGATGAAATTGGAGAATATCATGCTAAGTGAGATAAGCCAATCTCAAAAAGCCAAAGAACGAATGATATCGCTAATAAGTGGAGGATGACACATAATGGGGGGGAGGGACGGGTTAGTGTTACGGTTAGAGTTAGGGTTAGGGAGGGGGGCAAGTATGGAGGAAGGAAGTACTGTATAGAGGGTAAAGAGGGGTGGGAGAGGTGGGGGGAAGGGAAAAAATAACAGAATGAATCAAACAACATTACTCTATGTAAATTTATGATTACACAAATGGTATGCCTTTACGCCATGTACAAACAGAGAAACAACATGTATCCCATTTGTTTACAATAAAAAATAAATAAATAAATAAATAAATAAATAAATAAAATTAGTAATCTATATTTGATTAGGGAATTATTTTTGTGACATAAAATTCTAGCTGACTTTCTCCAATTAATAAGCATTTCATTCACAAATAATTCTTTTCCTACTAATATATGTTACCAATAGCACATTCTAAATTTTTCTGAATATTTGTATATTTGAGTTTTTGGTCTGTTCCACGCATTTATCTGCTTTTTAGTCAGGGTAGAGTGCTCTAGGGTCTGCTCTCCCTCTGTGTTCTGCTCCTTCCAATTCACTCTTTCAGGACCCCGGCACTCTAGGGATCTAGGCAGTCCAGAGGCACTATTAGGGATACTCCATCACTGTTGCACACTACAGGTCAAGGAAGAGATTGTCCCTTCAGCTGACCATCCTCCCCAGGCAATACCACTTACCAGCCTGGAGTACCTTTTCCATGCTGCAGCTTGCAGCCACCTACCTCTCTGGGAAGCAAAGGCAATGAGAGCAGACAAGGTCTGACCTTGGCTAGGGCAGCAATTAAGCTGCCTTCCAGATGTCAGAGACACAGTAATGAGTTTAAAATGAACAGTCACTTAGAGATACCTAATACCTGGTGTTGTGGTTTGAATATGTGGTGTCCCAAAAGCTCATGTGTGACACAATGCAAGAACATTTAGAAGTTAAATAATTATATCATGATAGTGGTAACCTAATTGGTGCATTAATCCACTGATATGGATTAACTGGGTGGGAACTGCAGACAGGTCACTTGGGGTGTGCCTTAGGGGTTTACATTTTGTTCCTGGTCAGTGGAGAGCTCTTTTTCTGCCTCCTGGCTGTCGTGTCCTGAGCAGCTTTCCTCTGCCAGGTCCCTCCACTATGTTGTTCTACCTCTACTCATGTCCAGAGCTGTGCAGTCAGCTGATCTCTGAACTTCTGAAACGGTAGACTCAAAATAAACTTTCTTCCTCTAGGTTTTTCTTGTCAGGTATACTGGTTACAGAGTTCACTAAAAGACCTGGTGTCCAAGAAAACTGCCTTAAAATAATCTGTGTAAATCTCCCTATTCCTCCCATTATTTCTCTCCCACATCATCCTGGGTCCCAACAGGTCTCCAGGGGAGTTCAGCACATGCACTAACTGAGGCTGTTTTAATGATTTCAGAGTATGGCAATGTATCATCGGGTGCAAACCTTTGAGGAGAAAACAGCACATTTTCCACATGAAATGAAAATGCTTTTTTGCCTGCCTCCTGCCCCTCCCCTTCTGCCAAGCTTTACCTTTGTTTTCTTTACTTTTATTTTAGATTCCCCTGTTAAATCAAATCATTAATCAACCCACCATTTATAGTGGAGCATGGTGGATAATGCTTAGGAATGACTTCCTTTTTCATTGTTATTTATTTATTTATTATTGGAGATTGAACCCAGATATGGCTGCTTCTTTTGTTCCCTTTTTTGTTTGTTTATACTAGGTGTTGCACCCAAGGGAACTCTACACTGAGCTACATCCAGATTCCTTTATTATTTTTCATTTTGAGACAGGTTTCTGTTAAATTGCTGAGGCTGGCATTAACCTTTTGATCTTTCTGTCTCAGTCTTGCAAGTTTCTGGGATTAGAGGTGTGAACCACCTCTCCTGGCTTTTTTCCTTTTTAAGAGTATAATTTTACTTTTAATTTTTCATAATTTATTACATCTTCATTTTAAACAGTTTGATTCTTATTTAAATCATGTTTTCAAGAATTTATTTTGGCCATTTATTTTATAAATACAATACATATTTGACATTAATAAATTTCACGTTCTACAACTTATACCTTTTTACTGAAATGCACTAGCTACTTACTTTGAATGATTTTTTAAAACTATTTTAAGTTCTGAACATGTTTTTTTTAGATTCATTTTTATTAGGGCATACAGTTATAAATAATGGTGGGTTTCATTTTGACATATTCATGAATGTTTAGTTTTCTTCATTTCAATCCCCAGTACGTCCTCTTTCTTTCTTTTCCTTTCTTCCCCTAATCCCTTCTGGTACTTGATTGATCTTCCCTCTATTTATTTCATTGCTGCATTATAAGTATCTATAAAATTGGGATGTATTGAGACATTTTTATACATGCAATAGCATAATATGGTCAACTTTATTCCCCAGTTTTTCCCCTTTCCCTCTCCTCCTCTCTTACCCTTCGTCCCTCACTTCTACTCTACTGACCTCCCTTCTATTTTTTTGGAGATGACCTTTTATCATTCCTTTTCTCTCTCTCTCTCTCGAGCTTCTTCATATGAAAGTAATGTTCAACCCTTGACTCTCTTATTCTGGCTTATTTAATTTAGCATGATGTTTTTTGAAGAAATGGCTTTTTTTCTTTTTTTTATTATAAACAGAATGGGATACATGTTGTTTCTCTGTTTGTACATGGCGTAAAGGCATACCATTTGTGTAATCACAAATTTACATAGGGTAATGTTGTTTCATTCATTCTGTTATTTTTCCCTTCCCCCCACCCCTCCCACCCCTCTTTTCCCTCTATACAGTCCTTCCTCCATTCTTGCCCCACTCCCTAACCCTAACTCTAACCCTGACACTAACCCCTCCCACCCTCCATTATGTGTCATCATCCACTAAGAAATGGCTTCTTGATTGGTCATTTACTTGTTCCAGGTGAGCCAGGCTTTCCCACTGGGTTAAAATGCCACTTTAAGGTACTGTGGGCATCACAGCGAGTGCTGGGTGGGAGCCATTGAGATGCATTGAGGTGCACAGGGGTCAGCAAATTAATGCCATGAGATGAAATCCACCACATTGACAGTTTTTTTTTTTTAATTTTTTTTTGTAAATAGAGACTTTGGAAGGGGGTTGTTTGTGTCATGGTGGTGGGGAATCAACCTCAGGGACTTTCATGTACACCTGTGCTAGGCAATCCCTCTACCACTGCTCTAGTCAGTGTTTTGGAAAGTAGCCATACCCATTCACTTATTGGTCCATAATAAATTATACCACATCCACAGAGATTTAATGTTCCACAATGTGTATTGTGAATGAATTTATTGTTTATCAATTTATCTCTTATGCATATTCAATCCCAATTTTAAAATACTGATGATAGTCTTTACAAATCTCAGATTTTCTAAGTGAACAAGCTCAAAATAAAATATTTTCATCTCTTTTCTAGAACATATGCCATTGACCTTTTATCCTTTCTTAGTTTACTTAAGAAAATACATCTATTTATTTAAGTAATGATTATTTACTTTTGAATAGTACCAGTAATAGTTCAAGATATTAATTGAAATGTTACTAATATTGTGCCATCTAAAAATGGCATTGTCTCCTGGATTTTAGAGATGGTGTTTGTTCTATTTAAGAGATTCCTTTCCACTTCCACTATTGTTTTAATCAGAAACACCAAACTTTTCCTTCTCTCAATTATTGAGATTTTCCTCAGTTTTTCTCTTTTAATCTGTTGATTAGTGTTAAATTCTCTGAAAAGGAATCTCTTTCACTTCTGGATTCATTTCCTTACAATGTGTATTTCTTGTTTGATAGATTCTCTTGTCAAATATTCAAATAAGATTTCTTTCACTTCCATTCATTTGTGACATATTGGGACCATTTTTGAGGTTTTAGTATACATGTTTTGCTATATTCATAAAACGAAACACTGAGAATTCTATGTTAGATCCCCATGATCTGGAACATTTTGAAAGTCCTTAGAATCTAGTGGCCTGGTCTTTAAGGTTTAGCTAGAACACAACTATTAACCATTTGTTCTCCTTGTCTTTATAATGGAAGCTCATAATCCCCTTTCTGAAATGAGAACTCATCCATTCAGGTTTGTACTTATCTCAAAATAGAAAAAAAATTTACAAAGGGAGGAGCCTGCAAAGGTCACTTATAGTTAGAGAATCACTGTGTTATATACCCAATACTACAAAAACAAAACAAAACAAAAGTTGAGAGTCACACATTTATTTATCACTTGCATTTTCAGTCAGATATGGATAAATCACTGGTATTGGATTTCCTAAATGGTTCATTTTTAAAATTTTAATATTTCTTAATCCTTTTAACACTGTTTGTGACATTATTTCTGAACAAAAATAATAAGAAGCCTCACATTTTTAAAAGTCCTTCAGCTATTGTAAAATAACATGGCTCTGTCTGCTGCCTGATCTTAGAGTGCTCCTTAAACTGGTTTGTCCATGGCTGAGAATTTCAGTTTCAATCTTATCTTTCATAATACAGGAGATGACCTTCACCAGTGACTCAGCTAGACATTTCAGGACTTCTCTGACCTCTTGGTGAAGATGCATCTTCTCTGGGCTTGAGCACTTAGCTTTCCAGGCACAGAACATTGCCCTCTGTCTGTCAGAAGTACATAATCTCTTGTTCTACCTGGTGTCTACTCAGTACTGTAGGTTCCCTGGTGCTCAGCAAGCTACCAAGTCCTCCCCTGGTCTAGTGACCACTAGTTATCCAAAATATGCCAACAATGCTGGCCCAGGAGATAGAAAGAAATTCCCTGAAGGGCCAGAATGATGGACTTATGTTCCCCTCTTCTCTCTGGTACCCATAAGAGGAAAATTGAGAATTGGGCATTTTCTCATGATCGGGACAAAATGTGTCCACTGGGAGTTCCCTCTGATCCAGAAAAAAGGAAACAGTTTTCCTTCCACTTCAGTGAGGCTGTTTTTGGTTTTGCACTTCCTCCATTTTTTCTTTGTTGTTCTACAATGATTTAGATGGCACGGGTGAGATTGTGTGTATATTCAGGTGTGGTTGTGAAAAAAAGAAGTCATTTTGACAGTTATTTGTTTGCATGAAGTATAAACCCTTTTAAACAGCTTGGTAATTCTTAGAATTAAAAACTGACACGTATCATTGCTCAATGAGTAGAAGTAAAATGAGGTGTATGAAATTATGTCTAGATTTGTTAAAGTGAAAATCAGTGGCAATTTTAGAAAAAACAATGTAGGAGGAGTGTTAGAAAAGAAAATCACTAGAGCAAGTTTCAAAAATGATTGGAGGGCCTGGCATGGTGGTGCATGCCTATAATCCTACTGACTCAGGAGGCTGAGGTGGAAGGATCCCAAGTTCAAACTCAGTCTCAGCATCACAACAACAGACCTGAAATTATATTACAGTTCTATAGTAACAAAAATGGCATGGTATTGTACCAAAACAGACATGAAAACCAAGTACAGAACAGAAAAAAACAGAGATAAACCCACATAAATATAGTTATCTCATACTAGACAAAGGTGCCATAAACATATATTGGAGAAAAGATAGTCTCCTCAAAAAATGGTGCTGTGAAAACTGGAAATCTGTATGTAGCAAACAAAATTAGATCCCTATCTCTCATCCTGCACAAAACTCAACTCAAATTGGATCAAGGATGTAGGCATTAGACCAGAGACCCTGCACCTACCAGAAGAAAAAGTAGGCCCAACTCTCCATCTGTCAACTTAGGAAAAGAAATCCTCAACAAGACTCCTAAAGCACAAGAAGTAAAATCAAGAATCAATAATGGGACGATATCAAACTAAAAAGTTTATTCACATTAAAAGAAACAATCAAGAAAATGAGGAGAAAGCCTACAGAATGGGGCAAAATCTTTGCCACCTGAACCTCAAATAGAGCATTAATCTCCAGGATATATAGAGAACTCAAATACCTTAACACCAAAAAACCCCCAATAACACAATCAATAATGGGTAAAGGAACTGAACAGACACTTCACAGAAAAAGAAATATGATCGGTCAACAAATATATGAAAAAATGTTCAACATCTCTAGCAATTAGAGAAATGCAAATTAAAACTACACTGAGATTTCCTCTCACTCCAGTCAGAATGGCAATTTTCAAGAATATAAGTAACAATAAATGTTTGTGAGGATATGGGGAAAAGGGTATACTCATACATTGCTGGTGGGACTGCAAGTTGGTGCAACCACTATGGAAAGCAGTGTGAAATTCCTCAGAAAACTTGGAATGTAACCACCATTTAACCCAGTTATCCCACTCCTCAAAATATACCCAAAGGATTTAAAATCAGCATATTATAATGACATGGCCACATCAATGTTCATAGCAGTTCAATTCACAGTAGCTAAGCTAGGGAACCAACCTACGTGCCCTTCAACAGATAAACAGATAAAGAAAATGTGGTACATAAACACAATGGAATATTACTCAGCCACAAATGTTGAGAGTGGTGAATGAATTACAAGTTTCTTTGAACAGTCCCAAGGCAGAGGCAATGCCCTTCTGAGAACTCTTGGTGGATAGGTGCTGATGGAGATTGCTTAATTGCTTGTAATACCCTGTTGAAAGGAGATTCTGTACAGCTCAGCTCACAGAATTTATCAGTTCATGACCTAATGTTCAAATGTCAGCCACTTGGGGGTGAAGAATTGTGGGTGCAAGCTGATGACTGTAATTAGGTTTTTCAAACTTTTGACTTGCAATCTGTTTTAAAGTAACTTTCTTAGAATGAATCCCTTTGATGTTGAAACCTACATAATAAACCTGTGGAACCTGCTCCTCTCTCCTATCTGGAGTTTGTTGGTCCACCCAGCTCCACCTTCTCTGTATTTTGTGTTTGTTTGTCCTTTTTTCTAATCCTTTTACCACTCAGTTTGGGAAAGTGAATAAACATCCCTTGGGAAGTGGCACACAAAGAACAATGAAATTATAGCATTTGCAGGTAAATGGGTGGAACTGGAGACTATCATGCTAAGTGAAATAAGCCAATCTCAAATAATCAAAGGCCAAATGTTCTCTCTGATATGCGAATGTTAATTCACAATAAGCTGGCTGAGGATCAAACCCAGTGCCTTATATATGCTAGACAAGTGATGTACCACTGAGCTACAACCCAGTCCCTAAAATAAAGTCTGTTGAAGACATTAATACAGTTGATATCACCCTAGCCAGTCAGGACTAATGAATACAGATAGAGTTGAATTAAGAAAAAGGGGAAAATTATAACAAATATACTATAGCTAACAAAAGATAAAAGTATATAATAAATATTTTATGTCGATAAATCTGATAGATGAACTAGACATTTTTTTCATGTTTTTTTGAAAATGCAACTATCTGATTAGGACACATAGAGAAACAAAATCTGTGTAGTTCAACATCTGTTAAAGAAATTAAGTTTGTCATTTAAAACCATGCTATAAAGAAATCTATGGGCATACAAAAATTACTGAGGAATTGTAACATTTAAAGAAAAGAATATCAATCTTACAAAGACTCTTTGAGTAAAAAGAAAGAAAAAAATCCCAACTTGTTTTACAAAATAAACATACTACTGGCACTAAAACCTCAGAAAATAGGGGAATTATTAATATTTCTGATGAGCCTACATGGAAAAAAATGAAAACTTGAAATAATTAGCAAATAAAATCCAGTTGCTCCCTCAAACTTAACAATAAGTCTCCTTACAAGAACACAGCAAAAGGGGCAGGGGAATACACCAAGGCCTCTTGAGAACAGCACTGCTTCATGACCTCAGGGTACTAAATAATAGTCTTTCATGCTTCCTTTGTTTGAGTGTAAGTGAGCATTAGCCACTGCACAAATCCCTAGGCATAAGAAATTTGCCCTGTGTTTTAACAGGTTTAAAACCGAGCTGTTAGGTGTCTTCCTGCAGGTTCTGGTTCCTCTTCTTTCCCTGTAAAGGGTCATCCAGGAAGCCAGTGCAACAGTTCCTTCCTTCTGAACCACACGGTGGCGCTTGTTTCAGGGCGCTGCTGCTACACTTGGGGACTTACCTACGGATGGGTGGCGCAGCACTGAGAGTGGAGAGACAGCGTAGAACGGAAGTACCCATGGAAGGAAGAGGAAACGGTGCATTTTACCTGGGAAGAGATGACTTTGTTGTTAAAATCGCACACATAAATCTTCCAGGAAACCAAAACCACTACTGCGAAAAAGGCTTGGAGTGCGCTTTTCCACCGCGGAGCCATCGCCAGCACCCTACCAGACCACTACCAGCAAAATTTGGGAGCAAGCGCTTTCCTTTCCTTCAGGGAGCCTGGAGTTCACCTTTCAGTCTCTAGTTTCCGAGTCCACCCGAAAAAGCAGAGGACGTGGGGAGTCCCGTGTGCTCATCCCTTATAATACTGTTATCAAGAGGCTGATGAGGACCGGTCCAGTGTGGACAGCGACCAGAGTATGTCAGGAAGAGCGAGCACTTTCCAAGCGGCTTTCTCCAAAAATCATCTCTTCCCTTTGTGCTCTAAGTGACCGTAAACAAGTCCCTTTCACCGGGAGCAAACTTGTGTAAGGATTTACACGCCAGTCTGCGCTGCTGAGAGCACACAGTGGGCGTCGGTTCCGGCTCAGTGCATCTGCAGGACGCGCTGCGTGTACCTCTGCTCCTGGACTAAGTTTGACTGACTCGGGAGAAAATTGAGGGTGCAGGTGCAGAGAAGAGTCCATTCACCAAGAGCCCATCATTGGCGCCTTGTAACTCCAACATTTCTGGGTGGTGCTCTGAACAGAGCCACAGCTGTGGGAAGAGGGATCTGACCTTGTGCAGTAAACTACCAGGTGGGGTAGACAGCACTGTCATAAACGTTATCTCATGGGCAAGAATTTTTAAACTTGATGCATAATATAATATGAAAATCAACTGAGAACAAAAAGAGCAAGAGCACATGCTACTCAGCCTATTGGATTTCTTCACGGAGTTTAAGTGTGTGGAGTGAAACATGGTTGAATTTAAATTTTTAGCATGACGGAATTTTAAATTCCGGGTTCTCTATTGTAAAAGGCATCTTGCCAGATTTTCACTAACTTAATGGCAGTGATTTAGAGGGATGTTCAAGCTGGAGCAAAAAATCAGGTTTTCCACAAAGATTTGTGTTGAAGCCTTTGTAATCAATCCAGTCTTCCTTGTTACTAACCTGTCTTAATGAAGATGAGAGTCGGGTGAAAAATTGTAGAGCAATTTGATACTGCCAGGGCATCCAGGTGTGATCTGGGTATCTGATCCAGGTTACCCTTGTTGAGCAGGGTGATCCCTATTGCTGAAGTCTCCTGGGTCTTATGCCAGCATGTAGCCATGTGTAGTGGGACCACCTTCACAGTGGAGTACATTTTAAGGTTGGTTCTGCAACTGAAGCCTCTTATCTCTATGATGATTTTCACTTTTTAAAAATGTGTGTCATTTATAAGATAGTCCACAGTATCTGAAAGCTGCTGAGGCATTTACTGATCTATATTTATTATTTTAAAATACACATTCAAAACACATTTATTTTTTATGACCAGCTTACTAATGGCAATAATGGCATACATTTGCTTTTTGAAAATTTAATGTCATATATTGTTGTTAAAAGCAATCCAGAAGGTTTTCAAGATGGCGGCCTAGAGGGTGGCTGCATTTTGTGTTGCTCCAGGACTCAGGATTCAAGAGAGGAGATATTGGGACGCTTGGGACCAACTCAAAGTAGCCGGGTGACTCTCACCCCCTGGGGGGGCATCCCGGATGGGACGGGGGTCCCGGAACGCAGGAAACTTTGTGAAGTAGAACTGCCGGCGAGACGCCCCTCCCCCCTCTGGAGCAGTGAACTCGGATAGCTGGGAGCGCTGTAGAGGAGGCCGCTCAGCACAGCGCTGGGACTCGGAGCAGCCACTGGGGCTCCTGCGGCTGCCCGGGGGAGGAGTGGCGGGGAGAACTGTGTGGACTCAGGACACCGGGGCCTGCCCTGAGGAGGAGGAGAGGAGCGTGGCCACTTGGATTCGGAGAGACTGCACCAGAGCTGCAGGCGGTTGCCAGAGGAGAAGCTGCGCGGCGAGCTGTTTGGAATCAGAACGACGCTTCTGAACCCCGGGGCCTGCCCTGAGGACAAGGAGGAAGAGGAGCGGCCGCTTGGATTCGGGTGACTACACGGGAGCTACAGGCGGTTGCCAGAGAAGGGGCTGCGTGGCCAGCTGTTTGGACTCTGACCACTTCTGAACCCCGGGGCCTGCCCGGAGGAGTAGGAGGAGGAGGAGGAGGAGCGCGGCGGGTCCTTTGGACTCGCAGTGACTGCATTAGCACTCCAGGCGGCTGCTCAGAGGAGAAGGCGAGTGGTGAGTTGTTTGGTCTTAAAGTGACAGCTCCTGAACACAGGGGGGCTGCCTGGAGGAGAAGCGTGGTGGGACGCTTGGTCTTGAGTGGCCGCACCTGAGCTCAGGGCGGTGCCCAGAGGACCCGTGCAGCGGGTCACGTGGATTCAGAGCCACTCAGAGGGACTGCTCCTGAACACCCGGGGGGTTATCTGAAGAAGGAGGAGGAATGGGGAGGGTCACTTCGACTCGGAGTGATTGATTGCCCCGGGCTACGGGTGGTTGGTGGGAGGTGGAGGCACGAAGTGAGTTTCTTGGACTCCTAGTGACCGCACCGGCATACTGGGCGGCTGTCTGGAGGAAGAGGCCTGTGGCGGGTCTCTGGGACTCAGAGCGATTGTTCGGGGCCACAGGTGGCTGCTCAGAGGAGGGGCCACGCAGCCAGGCGATTAGGTGCAGAGCAGGGTCCCAGGATCTAGGAGGCTTCTGGGTGGAAGAGCTGCACAGAGACAGGCTTAGGGCGGAGCGAAGGTTCCAGGCCTGTGGGCAAATTCTCTGAGGAGGGGCAGCATAAGGAGATTCATCTGCGAAGGGTGAGGCTCCCAGGCCCAGGAGGTAGGGCCGGGCCCCTGGAAACTTTGCAGAGGAAGGCAGCCCAGCCCAGGCAGTAGCTGTAAATTGAGGGGAACCTCTAGGAGGAAACTGACCAGTGAGACCTCCCCACTGGGTGAGTCTTCCCTGCCTGGTGAGGTTTCCCCACAAGGACGGTAAAATCAGAGACACAGGCCCAAACAGGCCTTGCCTCAGCCCACAGCCTAGGTCCCCTTTGGATGACCATTGGTCAACAAGTGGAGGTACCTCTGCCCACTAGCAGGGAATATACCCCATCTGAAAGCCACCACTCCTAGAGAGGCAGCTTCCTTGTGGAGCACCGCATTATCAACTTCCTCCAAGACTTCAGCCTACTGAAGGCTAAGAGGGGATATATATAGAAATCTTCAGGGACATTGTAAATCAACAGAGGAAATCTGCAATATCTCAGCGGTCCACTGATATCTGAACAATATGAGAAAACAAGGAAAGAAAATGCTGCAAACAAATCTAGATGTTACATCAATAAAACCCAATGACAGCATGGCAGAAGAAATGACAGAAAAGGAGTTCAGAATGTACATAATTAAAATGATCAGAGAAGCAAACGATGAGATGAAAGAGCAAATGCAAGCATTGAATGATCGCA
Source organism: Sciurus vulgaris (assembly GCF_902686455.1). NCBI lineage: Eukaryota > Metazoa > Chordata > Mammalia > Rodentia > Sciuridae > Sciurus > Sciurus vulgaris. Next base: position 77,920,252 of record NC_136464.1, read on the forward strand.
CCAATCGACAGTTAAAAGAGCAAATACAGGAAGCAAAAGATCATTTCAATAAAGACTCAGAGATATTGAAAAAAAACCAAACAGAAATCCTTGACATGAAGGAAACAATAAACCAAATTAAGAACTCCATAGAAAGCATATCCAATAGGATAGAACACCTGGAAGACAGAACCTCAGACATTGAAGACAAAATATTTAACCTTGAAAACAAAGTTGAACAAACAGAGAAGATGGTAAGAATTCATGAACAGAATCTACAAGAACTATGGGATATCATGAAAAGGCCAAATTTAAGAATTATTGGGATTGAGGAAGGCCTAGAGAAACAAGCCAAAGGAATGAACAACCTATTCAATGAAATAATATCAGAAAATTTCCCAAATCTGAAGAATGAAATGGAAAATCAAGTTCAAGAGGCTTACAGGACTCCAAATACACAAAATTACAACAGACCCACACCAAGGCACATTATAATGAAAATACCTAACATACAAAATAAAGACAGAATTTTAAAGGCTGTGAGAGAAAAGAACCAAATTACATTCAGGGGGAAACCAATACGCATATCAGCAGATTTTTCAATCCAGACCCTAAAACCTAGAAGGTCCTGGAACAACATTTTTCAAGCCCTGAAAGAAAATGGATGCCAACCAAGAATCTTATACCCAGCAAAACTTACCTTCAAATTTGACGATGAAATAAAATCCTTTCATGATAAACAAAAGCTAAAAGAATTTACAAAAAGAAAGCCAGCATTACAGAACATTCTCAACAAAATATTCCATGAGGAAGAGATGAAAAACAAAGAAGCAAATCAGCAAAGGGAGGAATTATCCTAAAGGAATTGTCAAATAAAGGAGGAAACAAGTTGTGTCAAACAAATAAATAAACAAAATTTTAAAAATGAACCAAATGATCGGGAAACCAAATCATTTCTCTATAATAACCCTGAATGTTAATGGTCTGAATTCATCAATCAAAAGACATAGACTGGCAGACTGGATTAAAAAGAAAGATCCAACAATATGTTGCCTGCAAGAGACTCACCTCATAGAAAAAGATACCCATAGATTAAAGGTGAAAGGATGGGGAAAAACATACCATGCACATGGACTCAGCAAAAAAGCTGGAGTATCCATCCTCATTTCCGATAATGTGGACTTCAAGCCAAAGTTAGTCAGAAGGGATAAAGAAGGTCATTTCATACTGCTTAAGGGAAGCATAAATCAGCAAGATATAACAATCATAAACATCTATGCCCCAAACAGTGGCTCATCTATGTATGTCAAACAAATCCTTCTCAATTTCAGAAACCAAATAGACCACAACACAATAATACTAGGTGATTTTAACACGCCGCTCTCACCACTGGACAGATCTTCCAGACAAAAATTGAACAAAGAAACCATAGATCTCAACAACACAATCAATAATTTAGACTTAACGGACATTTATAGAATATTCCATCCAACCAAGAGTGAATAAACTTTCTTCTCAGCAGCACATGGATCCTTCTCTAAAATAGACCATATATTATGCCACAAAGCTAATGTTAGCAAATACAAGAAGATAGAGACACTACCATGTATTCTATCAGATCATAATGGATTGAAGTTAGAAATAAATGAAAGAGTAAAACACAGAAACTATTCCAACATCTGGAGATTAAACAATATGCTATTATATGATGAATGGATAACAGAAGATATTAGGAAGGAAATTAAAAAATTCTTAGAGGTAAATGAGAACAAAGAAACATCATATCAAAATCTCTGGGACACTATGAAAGCAGTATTTAGAGGGAAATTTATTTCATGGAGCGCATTTAATAAAAGAAGTAAAACTCAACAAATAAACAACCTAACACTACAGCTCAAAGCCTTAGAAAAAGAAGAACAGAACAGCACCAAAAGTAGTAGAAGACAGGAAATAGTTAAACTCAGAGCTGAAATCAATGAAATTGAAACAAAAGAAACAATACAAAAAATTGACAAAATAAATAGTTGGTTCTTCGAAAAAATAAACAAAATTGATAAACCTTTAGCCACACTAAGAAAGAGAAGACGAGAGAAAACCCAAATCACTAAAATTCGGAATGAACAAGGAAATATCACAACAGACAGGATGGAAATACAAAACATAATTAGAAGCTATTTTGAAAATCTATACTCCAACAAAATAGAAAATTTCGAAGACATCAACAGGTTTCTAGAGACATATGAATTGCCTAAACTGAATGAGGAGGACATAAACAATTTAAATAGACCAATTTCAAGTACTGAAATAGAAGAAGTCATCAAAAGCCTACCAACAAAGAAAAGTCCGGGACCAGATGGGTTCTCAGCCGAGTTCTACAAAACCTTTAAGGAAGAGCTCATTCCAATACTTCTCAAAGTATTCCATAAAATAGAAGAGGAGGGAACCCTCCCAAACTCATTCTATGAAGCCAATATCACACTGATACCTAAACCAGACAGAGACTCATCAAGGAAAGAAAATTTCAGACCAATATCCTTAATGAACATCGACGCAAAATTCTCAACAAAATTTTACCAAATCGCATACAAAAACATATTAAAAAGATAGTGCACCATGATCGAGTGGGTTTCATCCCAGGGATGCAAGGTTGGTTCAACATCAGGAAATCAATAAATGTAATTCACCATATTAATAGACTTAAAGTCAAGAATCACATGATTATTTCAATAGATGCAGAAAAAGCACTCGATAAAATACAGCACCCCTTCATGCTCAAAACACTAGAAAAAATAGGGATAGTGGGAACATTCCTTAACATTGTAAAGGCCATTTATGCTAAGCCCATGGCTAATATCATTCTAAATGGTGAAAAAATGAAAGCATTCCCCCTAAAAACTGGAACAAGGCAGGGATGCCCTCTTTCACCACTTCTATTCAACATCGTTCTTGAGAATCTGGCCAGAGCAATTAGACAAACCAAAGAAATTAAAGGGATACGAATTGGAAAAGAAGAACTCAAACTATCCCTGTTCGCTGATGACATGATTATATATTTAGAGGAACCTGGAAATTCCACCAGAAAACTCTTAGAACTCATAAGTGATTTCAGTAAAGTAGCAGGTTACAAGATCAATGCCCATAAATCCAACGCATTTTTATACATAAGTGATGAATCTTCAGAAAGAGAAATTAGGAAAACTATCCCATTCACAATAGCCGCGAAAAAAATAAAATACTTGGGAATCAATCTCACAAAAGAGGTGAAAGACCTCTACAATGAGAACTATACAACAGTAAAGAAAGAAATTAAAGAACACCTTAGAAGATGGAAAGATCTTCCATGTTCTTGGATAGGAAGAATTAATATTGTCAAAATGGCCATACTACCTAAAGTGCTATACAAATTCAATGCAATTCCAATTAAAATCCCAGTGACGTACCTTACAGAAATAGAGCAAGCAATTATGAAATTCATCTGGAAGAATAAGATACCCAGAATAGCTAAAGCAATCCTTAGCAGAAAGAGTGAAACAGGGGGTATTGCAATACCAGATCTTCAACTCTACTACAAAGCAATAGTAACAAAAACGGCATGGTATTGGTACCAAAATAGAAAGGTAGATCAATGGTACAGAATAGAGGACACGGACACAAACCCAAATAAATACAATTTTCTCATACTAGACAAAGGGGCCAAAAATATGCAATGGAGAAAAGATAGCCTCTTCAACAAATGGTGCTGGGAGAATTGGAAATCCATATGCAACAGAATGAAACTAAACCCATATCTCTCACCATGCACGAAACTAAACTCAAAATGGATTAAGGACCTCGGAATCAGACCAGAGACCCTGCAGATCATAGAAGAAAAAGTAGGTCCAAATCTTCACCTTGTTGGTCTAGGACCAGACTTCCTTAACAGGACTCCCATAGCACAAGAAATAAAAGCCAGAATCAACCACTGGGATAGATTCAAACTAAAAAGCTTTCTCTCAGCAAAGGAAACTATCAGCAATGCGAAGAAAGAGCCTACAGAGTGGGAGAATATCTTTGCCAATCATACTTCAGATAGAGCACTAATCTCCAGAATCTATAAAGAACTCAAAAAACTCTACTCCAAGAATTCAAGTAGTCCAGTCAACAAATGGGCTAAGGAAATGAATAGACACTTCTCAGAAGAATATCTACAAGCAATCAACAAACATATGGAAAAATGTTCAACATCTCTAGTAATAAGAGAAATGCAAATCAAAACCACCCTAAGATTCCATCTGACCCCAATTAGAATGGCGATTATCAAGAATACGAGCAACAACAGGTGTTGGCGAGGATGTGGGGAGAAAGGTACACTCATACACTGCTGGTGGGGCTGCAAATTAGTGCAGCCACTCTGGAAAGCAGTGTGGAGATTCCTTAGAAAACTTGGAATGGAACCACCATTTGACCCAGCTATCCCACTCCTTGGCCTATACCCAAAGGACTTAAAATCTGCATACTACAGAAATACAGCCACATCAATGTTCATAGCTGCTCAATTCACAATAGCCAGACTGTGGAACCAACCTAGATGCCCTTCAATTGATGAGTGGATAAAGAAACTGTGGTATATATATACTATGGAATATTACTCAGCCATAAAGAATGATAAAATTATGACATTTGCAGGCAAATGGATGAAATTGGAGAATATCATGCTAAGTGAGATAAGCCAATCTCAAAAAGCCAAAGGACGAATGATATCCCTAATAAGTGGAGGATGACACATAATGGGGGGGAGGGAAGGGTTAGAGTTAGGGTTAGGGAGGGGGGCAAGTATGGAGGAAGGAACTACTGTATAGAGGGTAAAGAGGGGTGGGAAGGGTGGGGGGAAGGGAAAAAATAACAATGAATCAAACAACATTGCTCTATGTAAATTTATGATTACACAAATGGTATGCCTTTACGCCATGTACAAACAGAGAAACAACATGTATCCCATTTGTTTACAATAAAAAAAATAAAAAATAAAAAAAAAGCAATCCATTTGAAGTCTGTAGTTTGAAACAGTTATTGTAAATTAAATATACATAAATAGTTGTATGTTATTTCAACTTCAATAAAGGAACTGTAAACTAGAGGAACTTCAAAAAAGGTATAATTGTACACAGAAAACAAAATTGTTGTGTGTTGTATTCCAGGCTTAAATTCACATTAGAAGCATGTTGTATATACACACATATACACATATCTATGTAAAAACTTTAAGTTTTAGCATGCAAGCAGTATAAAAAGATTCTTGACTTGACAAAACTTTGCCTACTAGTCAAAGTAATGCTTTTAATATTTGATTTAGTTTTCCTTCAAAAATTTGTGAACATTCAAAAGTAAATGAATAATGGTAAAGCTCTAGTAATCTATTATATTGTCACATAATTAAACATTTTGTAATGCTGATGAACCTATATATGAATGCATATTCTACCTTTATATAAACAAACATATTTGTATATTAAAGATATGTTTATTAAATGTGCTGCTTCAGAATAAATACTGGACAGTTTATTTGATGGGAATTGTATATGTATTAATACAAAAAGGACATCACACTCATTCAATTATTCTGAAAACAGTTTTTCAGATATTGTTAGTGTTTTAAAGTCCACTCTTACAGGGAAATCTTTAGATTATTACCAATATGATCCTGATACTTTGGGTGAATCTGAGTAACCATTGAGGTGAGGAAAGTCATTTGGTTTTTAAGTAGTTTTTAAAAACAGGTACGCTATTTGGTTTCACACCCAACTGAATATTTTTTCCTATTAGGACACAAATAAGAAAAGTGTGCTTCTCAACAAAACTAGATTGATCTTAAAAAAAGGATGAAGCTAGGGCTGTAATTGGTAAATGAATAAATACCCATAGTCATTCAAGTTAGCCAGAAGCTGAGATTGTGTGTTCTTTTGTTTATATCTTGTTTGATCACAATCACGAGTGCCTCTCTGATTATAATATTCCAGGGGATGTATTTATGCTCTGTGGGAAGCAGTATAGCATGCTGTTGATTACTAGGCTATTTTTTTCTCTATTTAACTCTTAGAGTTTCACAATTACAAGAACATGGGAATTTTCTAGTATTCAGTGTTATACATTCTCTCACCATCTCATTCCCACCCCACTGTTTATTAGAGAATTTTTATGATTACAGAATTATTATTATTAGAGAATTTTCTCAAATTTAATCTTCGGAAATTTTCTATGCCAGTCTTTGAAATAAAAGAAATTATTTGGAAAGTTCAAAGCATAGAAATATTGAAAATGTATTTGCATGATTCATTTGCACTGGAAAGTGATGAACTAAAATTTATTTGCAGTAAATTGAAACACACATCAGCAAATTAACTGACTACAATGCTACCTGCAAATCTAATAAGGCAGAATAAATAGTAGAGCTATACTCTGATACATAGCAGATAATCATCATGTGAAATTTGTGGGTCTTATAAGCTAAAACAATTGGAGTTAGTTCCTAGGTAATGTGAAATACAAATTTAGAAGTCCATTAAATATTGTGCCTGCATGTGTTTCTCACAGTATGATATTCTTAATTTGTTCTGGTTTTGGTTTTTGTGGTTTTTAGAAATCATTTACAAATTAATAACAGTAGTTTATTTTGTGATTTTAGCTTCTAAGAAACTTTCATTTTGCACCTTTTCCACTTAGTTTACTTCTCTAAAAGCTGATAATCATAACAGCCTCTATTTATTGAACAGCTAACCTAATAATTATAGCAATCATTTAATTTAGATGTCACAAATAGTTTACAGAGGATACATTTACTATAGTCACTTAAATGACTACAGTAAAGTGATCTAGGTGGTGCAGGAGAAGGAATTAGAGACAAAAGACTACCCTGGATTTGCCATGTGCTTTATATAATCAGGTTATACTCCCTGCAAAAGGCAGGCATTTACCTGAGACAATAAATGTAAAAGGGATTGTTAAATTACAACTACTGTCTAATTTTGAAACATAAAGTTAAGGAAAATGATATATGGAAAGGTCTCAATATTCCATGGATCATTTCTGATGATTTCTCAGACTTTGTAATTTAAGCACAGTAGGAATCTATGGCTGTGGTTATTTATGGTTCAAAGAATAAAATGGAATTCAGATGTATAGCTGAAGCTTTTTAAAACGACCTCCACTTGACAGAACTCCTGATTAATCAATACTTGCCATTCTTCTGTAAAATATATTGACTAATGCTCTTAGCAAGTTTAACAGGTAGATCTGAGAACTTACTCTCACATGTTCCTGCAGACATCTGCTCTATTATACAACTGTCCTCTAGTTCATGTTTTTTCCAAGAATAGGATTTCTACATATCAAAATTAATTTTAAAAAGAGTCATGCAGACTCAGACTCAGCAAAACAGTCCATTTTAATTCCAATTCTTCCTCACTAACACTTTAAACAATAGAACAATCTGGTGAAATAAGCTGAAGCACTGAAAGAGACAGTCATGTCTTTCAGGATTGATTTGGACCTCACTGTCTTATTGAGAACTCAGACTTCCACTGCTGTTGTAGTTTCTTCTCCACTGTATGTATCCTCGAGATTTTAGAGGTTGAATTTCTTACTAGAATATAATGCCACTAGAAAAGATCTTTTTTTATTTTCTCTTAACTGTTGGCTTTCTAGTACATACCAATAGCAGGCATATGATAACAAGTTGTTGAATGACTAAAATGAAACAAAGTTCTATGGAATCTTTCTAACCACAGAAAGATGCAGTGCCTCATTGCAATCAAAATTTTAATTTTCAATATACATATAAACTATGTGTTCAGTAGCAGAGGGCAAAAATTATTCTACTTGTTTAATCTATGAGTTTCTTACCATTTCAAGTAACTCTTGAATAATTACTATTGTACAGAACTAAGAAGGAAAAAGAAATATTGCACCTTCATAACTGCTAGTTTGAAAGCATTTACTAGGAAAAAATAAGGATTTTTTCTTTTCTTTTTTTTTTTTTAAACTAATGTAGGTCTTCACTGAAGATCTTTTTTTTCCCACATTTTTTATTGGTACAGTATAGTCATTCATAATGGTGGGATACATTTTTACATATTCATAAATGCACAGAATATAATAATATAATTTGGCCAGTATAATTCCTTAGTATTTCCCCTTTCCCTCCCCTCTTGCCTCCCTCAGTTCCTTTGCTCTACTTTATATCTTCAATTTTCATGACATCCTTCAATCCTTCCTATCCTAAGAAATTTTTATTTTATGAGAAAGATAGAGTTGATTTCCATATAACTTTTAGAGTTTCCATGAAAAAAGAGGCTATAACTCTGTAGGAATACTGAAAAGGGATTTCATCACAAAGGTGATTTAATTTCCATTTAAATACATATCTTAGTTTCTCATTAAAGGTATCTTAGTATTTTTTTAATTGATTATTTTAAATTTTTTTTATTTTTACAGACTGCATTTTGATTTATTGTACACAAATGGAGTACTATGGTTGTGCACGATGTAGATTCATACCATTTGTAAAATCATACATATACATAGGGTAATGATGTCTGTCTCATTCCACAAATTACATACCTCTTCCTTCTTCTCCCTCTCATTTCCCTCTACATAATCTAAAATTCCTCAATTTTTCTCTCAGCCCCATGCCCATCTTTGTTGTTGTCATTTTGTGTTGTTGGGAATCCAATGTAAGGTCACAAGCTTACTAGGCAAGACTCCACTGCTGAGCTACATCCTCAGTCTGGTATCTTAGTTTTTAAATCTTTATTACAGAATTTTCTATTATTTACGTTCAAAGCAAATTTTTCCATGTCATTTCAAGACCACAGAAATTTCTTCCATAGACTGCCAAGCAGATGATAATCCAGTGATTCCCATTAATTCTTCCCTGACTCTGTACCACCCCCCAAATATAAGTCCTTAAATCATCATCTTCATCTCATTGTTAGTTGCTTGACAGCAACAGAGATTTCTATAGTTAATTCTCCTTTGCCTTCCTCCTCAGACCACCTAACTTTGCAGTGCCCCAGCTGTCAATCTCTGCCTGTTTTTCCTCATAGGCCCAGCTCAGTTCTGCTTCCATGACTAAACCTTACTAGGCGTGAAGAGCAGTGTCCAAGTGCATGGTGGGACCCTTGCTCAACACCACACATGTAGCATTCCCAAGAATGCTGAGAGATTTGTAATCCCCATGTTAGTGAAGCCCATTTTCCTGAATAGGGTCCTGGGGCTCAGTAAGGCTATATTGCTGAATTCAGGCAATCCACCCCTTTAGTTCTAGAGTTCCACCCCACAAGTTCTAGAGTTCTGTGCAGAGATTAATCTGTCCCACCCCAGAGTATATTCAACACTGCTCCTTGGCAGCACAGCCCTTCTGCTCTAATCAGAAATACTCCAGCTGCAATCCAAGGTCTAGGTACTGCTCAGTATGATCCATCAAATTACAAGACAGAATTCTTAGGACTAGGGACCCTAGCAACCTCCCCATCTCCTAAGAGATAGGTTCTCTGTCTTCCCAGTTATTACATTCTTCCTGGGGCAGGGTTGATCCAGCTAGCAAGGGCAGGTAGTCACAACAAAGTCAAAATACAGTTTGTCACTTGGCAACAGATACACCCAGTTCTTCACATGCCTAAAGACAGCATTTAAGATGGGAAGGGGGTGCCTGGGACAGAAACATCAGGCCAGATGAGGATTCTGGCAACTCTAAGCATTTAGTCGTCCTAGTAAAGTGGAAAGCTGAGGAATTACAACTTGCCCCTTGTCTCTGCCTGTAGAAGCTAAGCTTGGTCCAGCTCCACTGACAGCCACCACTCAGGATACTGCAAAGCCAGGGAAGCCAGGACAGCTGGGTAGATCAAGACTTCTGGGGCCCTGCTAGAGTCCTCACCATACACATCCTGGCTATTGAATCCCAAAACCTTGGCCATTGCTATCAACGGATGTGTCTACCACAAATTCACATGCTGAAGTCTAAATCCCCAATGTGATATGGTTTGTAAGTGGGATTCTTAGGAGGTAATTAGGTAATAAGGATGGAGCACTCCTGTATGGAATTAGTGCCATTTTAAGAAGAGATATGAAAGAGATGATTCTGCCTGTCCTCCTCCTTCACCCTTCACCCTTGCCTGCCCCCTCTTCTCTTTCTTCCATGTTAAGTACACTAAAATATGACGATCTGCAAAAAAGAAAGCAGATCTTCACCAGACACTATATCTGCCAGCATCTTGATCTTGGACTTCTCAGCTACCAAAACTGTCAGATTTGGAGCTAACCACTCTTTTAGATTCTTAATCTTACTCATCACATGAGTCTTGGACCCCTCAATGGAGATCCTGAGAATTTATTCAGTTTCTGTGATAGTTTATAAGTGCGTGTGTCTTAGGTTCTTGGATCTGGTTCTTTCTTCCAAATCCTTTATTTGATCCTTTCAGCATCAAATATTGGTTGTCCTTGGTTTGAACATTCTCTTGTAACCCATGGCAAATCGTGATGCAATCAGTACAATTCCTAATCATGGGGTTTGACTTGTCTAGAATATCAAGCACTTTGGGATTTTCATTTATTACCATCAAATGTTGATATTTGAAAAGCAATAATGTGGTTGCCAGTCCTCAAGTGCTTAAGCTGGTGGGGAAAACAAATTATTCACAAATTATCGGTTACTTTGAGGGATATATGTCCTGTAGCAGAGGAAAGAAGCCCTGAGAAAGAAGATGGAAGAAACCCAAGTCAGGAAAACTTGCGCTGAGACAAGAGGAAGAAAGGAGTTTGTTACTTTGAAGAAATGAACAAACAAAAGTACATACAGGGAGAACAGTGTGCCCCAGGTAAGAGGCAAGGGAGGTTTCCTGGGAGGTAAGGAAGAGTAAAGAGGGGTGATAGAAAAGTAAAAAAAGACTAGTAACAGCTGGTTAAGTCATAAAAAGACAGATATCAGGGATTGGGTCTCCAGCCATGCAGCGTTTGGCCCAGGCTCAGGAACACATAGTGACTTTGGAGTTTAGCAGACTTTAGGTCACAAGGAGGAATCTTGAGGCTCATCCCACAAGTCACCCAGAAAGATTAAATGCCATGTAGTGTGTGAGACACTGAAATGTGACCCTATATCCCATATCACAGGGACATCTGATGACAAGATTTATACATATTCCCTGAGTCTTAAATTCTCTTGGTTAATTAAGCTTGTTGAGTTTTGCAAACATATCCTAATCTTCCCCCCATTTATCTTACTGCCAGGCTCCCAAAGACCTAAACACAGAGCCCTGTCCTGCTTCTGTGATTTCCTCAAAACTTCCCTGTAAAAGCTGGTTTTTAATATCATTGAAGATGCCCAGGTGAGTAGGCACTGGGGTCACAGGCCAGAACCTGAGTGTCCCTCAAACTACTGTGGAGAAAAGAATTAACAGAGCAGCTGGGAACATTAGAAAGGCTTACTTGCAAGACTGGCCTTTGATGGGAGTTTCAGAACTTAAATTTCTCAAGTTCTCACCATCCCCAGAATGTCTCAGAGTGGTTCACTCTGTCTAAAGAGTTGTATAAACAATACGATTTATTCTAAACATCTATTTTCCTTCTGGAAGCCTGGAATTGTAGTATATTCTAGGCAGAATGTGCCTACTTAACAACACCCAACAAATAATCCTGAATACTGAGTTTCTAATGAATTTCCTTGGTATACCATATAATACATGTGTTGTCGTGTGTGTGTGTGTGTGTGTGTGTGTGTGTGTTTTAAATGTTTGCTTATTTGCTTTGTTTCCTTTCACTATGCTACATCATGTTTATGAGTACTACCATATCCTGAGTCCAGTGGTGGGTCCTCCTAGTGACTCACAGAATCTGAAGATAGCCTTGGGGATGCCCAACATTGGTAGCATACTGTACCAAGTACAAGTGTTGTGAGAATTATATGAGATATTGCTTACAAAGTAATCAGCACAAGAGGCATACATCAGGTGCTTAATAAATGCTTAATAAATGTTCCTTCTCCCTCCCTTTAATCTTTCTAAACAATTTAATTTTCCTCTCATTGCTTCTTGTTACTGATTTGTTCATTAGCAAATGCTTATCATGATCTCTCCATAATAGTTTGCATGATACAGGGGACCACAGTGAGTCAGATCCTCTCTCCTGACCTCGTAGTACAGTATCTGATGTTCTTTGTCCTCATTTCTTTCTCTGTGTGTGGGGTGGCTTGAGCTATCAAGGTCAAGGAAGTACTACCTCTCCTTAAGAGGTGTACCTGAGACCCTGATTCTTCAAGGACAAACCTCTGGTCAGACAGGTTTCCTAGAGTAGTTCCTAAAGAAGAAGAGTTGAATGCCTATAGTCCCAGTTACTCAGGAGGTTGAGGCAGGAGGACCACAAGTTTGAGGTCACCTAGGACACCTTAGTGAGACTACATCTCTAAAATACATACATAAATAAATGTGTCCATTGGCAGGCCCCAATTTAAAGATGAAGAATTTGCCCTTGTTTCTAGTCTGGGAATGAAGATTCCTATGAAAATCTCACCTCACAGTCTAGAGCAGCAACCTCATGAAATGGTAGCTTCAAACAGAGAACTAGCCTATGGGCCCTCAAACAACCAGACCTAGAGCAAAGGTTCCAAATTGCTTGACTCATGGTTCAACATTCATAACAGAGTCCTGAATAACCAGAGGACAGATACCACAATTTCAAGTATAGCTTGAAGTTCTTTCTAGTAGCTGGAATTCAGAACAAAATCCTAGAGTCTTGATACCTGGAGCTTAATTTCAGAGACCAGAGCAGAGAGACCAGGTGCTCTGATACCCATCCTTCAGTTAGGATCTCAGAAAATTGACCCAGAAACGACCTGAATCCATACTCTCAGGACAGGCACCCAGAGCTCACACCTAAAAACCAGAGTTCAAAGCAAAATTTTGGTCAAGTTCCTGAGGACAGTCCAGAGAAGCAGATCTCAGAACACAGAGACCAAAGTCTACATCCAGAACCTACAGCCCATATATAATAACCTGGAAAGGGAAATATAGTGGACATATAGTGGGGAGAGGGTCAGAGCTGTCTTCTGCAGGACGCTCAACACTGAGAAAGTCAAGAGATCTGGGTGTAGATCTGGTCCCTAAAATGTAATGAACTTCATTACCTCTGGCATTTAAAATTTGTTTCCTTCAGTCTACAATGTACTTCCTTGCACTTCTATACTTTAGAACTGTTTCTCTTCCCAGAAAGGCATAATCTTTGTATGATCTCTACATTATTATTTTTTTCTTCGTAGCAGAAATTGTGCTAATATAAATTTGTGCTTACTTACTCCATTAGGTTGCCATCTCACAAAGGAAATTATATTCTCCTTTGTCTCCCTAGGCCTTGTCCCAGTGACTGACATACAGTAGATTCTGGTTGTAATCTGTAGAACAAACAAACAGGATGGGGATGAGGCTGTGGAGGCTCTCAGTGCATTCAACCCTCGGCCTCTGCTGTTCTCACTGTGGCCAGTAGGTGGCAGGGCTGGCCCATGCCTTCCCTGTGCACACACCAAAATGTGTTTCTTCAAGTGCTTCTGGTCCTCACAGTCCAGTGAGTCCACATCCCTCACTGTGGTTTCTGGAGGCCAAACAGTTGTGTGAGAGGACAAGATCCTCCTCCTCCACTATTCTATGGATCTTTAATGAGGGGAGTCAACTTGGGTCAAATATTAATGGGTCGGACCCTCCTGTTTTTTTAGGCCTCTGTGTCTGTCCTGTCTCAGGAAGCGGTTCTCTTCTTTCAATGACGTGTGTTCTTTTCTGAGGGAGTAGGGGAAGCAGTCAGCCCTCCTGATACATTTTTAGTTGCCAATTACTCTCCTAAGCCCATTTTATGAGTAAATAACAGATTTAACCAGGTGAGGGCCCTTACCTAAGAGGCTATGCTTATGTGGGTATGGAGTAGAATCATATGTGCACCTCTCCTGTCCCTAACACCTTCCCACACCTCTCCACTGACTTGAGGGCCTGGTTTCTGGGCACCTAGCTGGTCGGAAGGGACAAGTGTTATCTAGTCAAGCCCTTTGGGACCAGCCTCCACTCAGCATTTTTGCCAGAAAACACATTCCTTAGAATTAACCCTCCCAATTTCACTACTCAGTTCATGATGTCTACCTTTCCATCCTTGAGAGCCTCACCTAAATCCTCACCTCACTACTCCTAAGGGGCAGTTGTGGGGTATTGGCTGAGATTCCCAGATCCAAATTGGTCTCTTAACACAGAACTGGGCCTGGAGCTAGTTGATTGTGCCTGGAAAGAAAGGAAGAGGAAGTCCCAAAGGGGACCTCTGGGCCCAGAACCAGTGAGGCCCATCCCTTTGCCTTTCTTGGGTGTGGGGTGCCATCCATGGCCTTAAAAAAAAAAAAAAAAAAAAAAAAATCTTGGTTGAACTATTAGACAGGGAAATCTGGCTTCAGGAACTCACTATGGAAAATTGTTCAAGATTGCCTGAGGTATGTCTGCCCTGCAGTTGGTTCACTGCTGAAGTTTGAATGCGAGCCCTAGATATGGGAATGACCCACTAGAGTCAAATGGCTTGCTTACCTCCACCCCCATCCTGTTTTTCACAGAAGCTCCTACCACCATCCCTTTTTTGATTTGTACTGCTATAAATAAAGAAAACATGGGCTCTTCCATTTTGTTAAAGCCAGACCCTTCTGGATGGCTCAACCCATCAAGCCCCTATTCTAAGATAATTCTGTCTCCTGTCATTTTTTCTGTTACATGAATTTCTTAGTTATTATTTCACAGTCAGCCCATCCCTCTGACAGAAACACTTTTTCCTCCCACCACAGGTTGTGTGGTGATACTTGGGTGCTCAGCATCTCCTATGTCACCCAGCTTGAGGAATCCTTGTGGTTCTATATGTACGTGGAGGGCACACACAGGGAATTTATAGACTTGCTATGTACACAGACATGAGTGTGCATAGACATGAAGATACACAGATACACCTAATCTTCTGGTTATAAGAGGACTCTTGGCTACAAATTTACCCTTTAATTTAGGTTGTTGATAAAGGACAGAATTCCTGTATTTTTCAAGTGGGCAGAGTGACAAACTTTACAACAGATGGTGCTAGAGAGATGTCACAAGAACAAGGGCCTCCTGCAGTTTCTGGATGTCCCTCCGTTGGTCTGCTGTGTGAGTTGAGAATACTCTGTAGAGCCAGGGCCTGCACCCTGGAGAGGCAGTTTACTGCAGTCCTAGAAACAGGGAAAGAGCCTGGAGCTTCCTACCCACTCTGCTGTGATTTCCTCTGATTGTACCCTTCCCCTAAGGTCTCCCACAGTCAAGCAGTGCTCCAGGCCTCCTGCTGCAGCTTCATTCTGTTCCCACTGTGCAACCATTATGGTCACCAGCTTCAGTATGCTTGTCCCACCCTGTTCTGGAAGGCCTGTATACCCCATGACTGTAGAGCCACTCTGGCTCAGAAAACAAGTGCAGTTCTTGGCCATTCAGTGGGTTCAACCACCTTTTCAATGGAGTCTGAACCACAGAAAATTTCTAATATCCTATAGTCACCTTTTTAATCATAGTTTAATATTCTATTTTTAAATTTCCCCTCTTTAGATCACTTTGTGATATCTGTCTCCTAAATGACTCCAGAGTGTTGTACCTCTTCAGGGTTCAAAATCAAAGATGTGTTGTATGATAATAGGTGGGGCCACACAATTTACAAAAAGGCATAGACTCACATACGGAAATTCCACACAGAGTTACACATATACATGTATTAGTATGTATCTGGATAGTTACAGTGTGAATTTTTTCCAAGTATACACTGGTATTTTGGAAAACTAAATTAATGATGCAGTTAATCCATTATTGCAACAGCTGAACTTGGTTCTGGTCCCAGGAAGATAAGACAGGAGCTAAGAGGGTAACAGAGACGTCAGCTTATGATGTGGTCTTGAGACTTTCATAATTTTCTCTTTTAAAGGGGTCATCCTTGTTCTCAGTTGAATCAAAGCATGGCTGTTAAATGAAGTTGGATACAGCAATCAAAACTGGGACAAAGGTTGGGAGACAGGAACATTTCTGCCTAACTCCCTAAATTTCTGAACCTACCCTAAATGCCTGCCAGTTGGGTTTGCCTGCCAATATGACTGTAGGGACAAATGAACTCCCAAATATGCCTGAAAATCGTATGTGTATTTTTGTGTATCTGTCTTTGTTGAAAAGAAAACCCATGATGCCTCTGGATTTTCTCAGGGTTCATGACAAGCAAGGAAAAAATAGTTTGAGTGGAAACACAGGACAGTACAAGATGGAAAGTATGGAAGGGAGAACATTAGTGCCAGAAGGGGCACTACTGACAAAGGGACAGCTGCTGTCAATTGTCTCACAGTCAGACCAGGCTGTGGAATTCCCTACTGAACATGAACAATCCACCAAAGGCCAACTTAGAACAAAACCACTGTGTATTAAACATGAAATCACTCCAAAATATGTTTATACATAGAGAAAAGAGACACTGTGTGAAGCACAAAAGTGGAAAACGTGTCATTCTCCTGCTTAACATGAATATCTGCTGCTCCTTTACAAAGTGTAGCTTTGCTTTGTTCCACTTCACTCATCTCATAATAAGATACCCATTCAGAGTTGCCTGGCTTCCTGACAATTTCTTAAACTTCCCCTCTAATCACCCAACACAAAACCAAATCCCACAAAAAATCCTGTCTTGACAATCTATTACTGAAAGTCTCATGGTAGACAGTTGTGTGCAATAATGCTCTTGCTGCAAAGGTAGGAAAAAGAAAACTAAATTTTGAAAATAAACAATAATTGACTCTGTGTTTTCCTGATAGCCTTTGAAGGGTAATGACACTCCCATATATTGCCTTTGTGAGACTTTTAACATTCTTGTGGAAACGGGAATGGGCTCAAAATCTTATTTTATAGAGACCAAAACCAAAGTTGAGCCAGAATATGTGGTTTGTCTGTCTAAACTCACAATCATGAGTCAAAAACCAAGACTTCTGATTCTGAACCCATCCTCTGCCTCCCAGCCAGAACTGTGCAAGAACACTGCTTTCACAGTAAGAAAACTATGGCACAGACATCCCACAGAGGAAGAGGGCTTATCTGAATCAGGCTGTCAGGGTGAGCTGTGCCATGCATTCTGAGTGAACCCCACAAGGGTGTAACAGTGCACAGCCAAGGCAGTGGTGCCCTCTTTCACACAACAGGGAACTGAGGATATGAAAGCATTAGAACCTGGCAAAGCTTACACAGACAGGAAGTAGCAGAGCTGAGAGATTCCACCCAGGCTACCAAAGGAGGTGGAATGGAGGCAGGCAGTCTTCCTATGAGTCGGAGAGGAAGTCACCTCTGCAGCCTCTTGGGGTAAGATAGATTTCTAGTGGGGCTGTCAGAGTGGAGGAAGTGTTGTGAAGGGCCTAAAATCCTGAACAAAGGCACACAGTGGCCTTCTATGTGGGGCAGAGATTAAAGTGTATAATCAGAGGATGATGTACGTAGAGAGAGGCATCACACAGCACAGGTCTGCTGGAGACTGGAGAGCAGGATGGTGCTCATAAATGAGTGGTGCTCAAATCTGTGAGTCAACTGTCAGATTGACTTCCCACCCAGATGCCCTCTCCAACTCAGCTGAATTCCAGGAAATGTCACAGTTGGAAAGATGGGCCCCAATCTAATATCCATCATTTGCTTTAACCATGTGACTCTCTATCATCTCAGGCATGACTGCAGGCACAGAAGATGGGTCAGCAGGAAGTAAGGAAACCAGGCCTTTCACAAACCAAAGAGAATCCAGTGGAAAAGAGCCTGGAAGGGCATTCAGCTCACATCCTTTCTGGTATTTGGAGGCCCCTACAACACCCCTCATATGGGCCTGAAGGCCCTGTGTGACACTCCCATGATGGAGTTCCTCAATACCCCAAACTAACATGTAATTTTCATGACAGTGGCTACAATTTGGGTCTGGAATATCCCTCAAAGACCCATGTAATAAAGGCTCGGTGCCCAGGTCTTTTTTGGAAAGCTGTGGAAACTTTAAGAGATGGGGCCTAATGGGAGGTTTGGGGCCACTGAAATCATGCCCTTAAGTAGTATTATTCAGTCCTGATTTCTTTCTTTTTCTCTCTCATTCCTGGCCATGGGGTAAAGAATCTTCCTCTGCCATAATCTTCCACCATGGTGCACCACTTCACCACAGGTACAAAAGCAACCACAAAAGCAGCTGGGCCAAGTAACCACAGACTTCAAAACTGTGAACCAAAATAAACCTTTCCTTTCTTTATATATTGATTATTTCAGGCATTTTGTGATAGTAATGGAAAACTGACTAACCCAGAAAAACAACAGAAGAAATTTAGTTTATAATTGAGTGAACCGTGCTTCATAAAGTTATTGTTCCATTCCTTCTACACTATCCCCATTGATTACTGGAACATGTTCATTTACCCACAAGATAACCCATCCTCTTCTCCCAAGATTTGCTCTTCCTTTGCCTTTGTTTTTTATTTTAACTGAATGGCCGTTAGGTATTTAAATTGGAAACTTGTGTGCCCATGAAAATATGAATGTTTACCACTTCATATTCAATTTCCAATGTAGGTCTGCTTTTCTCCAGTCCAACTTCCTTCTAATATTTCTCCATATTTCAGTCAAAACAAACCTTACAAAATTCAAATGTATTCTGGAATACCTCCAATGACCTGTGGGAGAATCTCCAAAGTCTTGAACACAGCTTACAAGTCCTATTATCATTCAGTGCTTCCCTCTTCTCCTATCACATGAATCTCACACTGTGAACTGGAGCAGACTGATAGTGTTCCCATTGGGAAATCTGTCCCTTCTTTCTCACCTTCAAACCATTGCACAGGTTATTCACATTGTGATACTTGGATAAAGTTCTAAAGGAAGTATGTATGGTCTTTGTAACATTCACAAATTCCTTGAGACTCCTTTTGAAAACTTCTTTTAAAATCATTTTAGTTTAACATAGTGGTTGAAAGAATTGTAAAGAAAATTTCCATGTGCCTTTCAATCATCATTCCTCAATGAATGACAGGATCTAGCATGCCATTGTGCAAAAGTATCAAAACCAGGAAACTGACTAATACAACAGTAAGATGAAGATGCTGTTTGGATTTAGCTGTTATTTATCTACATACTTTTCTTTTTCTTCATGTTTAACCTATGAAAATTATTTTTTGTAATCATAGGTTTTTAACTTCCACAATCAAAATACAGATAGGCACTAAGTTCATCAAGGATATTGGTCTGAAGTTTTATTTCCTTGATGTGCCCTTATCTGATTTTGATATAAGGGTGATACTGACTTCATGGAATGGATTTGGAAGTGTTTCAGTCCTTTCTATTTCATGGAATCATTTGAGCATTGGCATTAGTTGTTCTTTAAAGTTTTGGCAGAATTCAGGTAAGCATCCATCTGCACTTGGGCTTTTCTTTCTATCTATCTATCTATCTATCTATCTATCTATCTATCTATCTATCTATCTATTCTAATTAGTTATACATGACAGTAGAATGCATTTTGACACATCATATATAAATGGAGTATAACTTCTCATTCTTCTGGTTGTACATGATGTAGAGTTACGCCAATCATATAATCATATATGCACATAGGGTAATAATGTCTGATTCATTCTACTATCCTTCCTACCACCATACTCCTCCCCTCGCTTCACTCCCCTTTGTCTAATTCAAAGTACCTCTATTTTTCCCTAGCCCTCCACCCTCCAGGCTTTTCTTTGTTGGAAATTTTTTGTTGTTGTTTTTACGCCATGTCTAATTACTTGTTATTGGTCTGTTTAGGTTTTCTATAGCCTTTGGTTCAACTTTTGCAGGTCAAATATGTCTAGAAATATATCTATTTCTATTAGATTTTCCAATTTATTGGAGTATAAGTTTTCAAAATAATCCCTAATGATCCCCTGGATTTCTGTGATGTCTGTGGTAATATCTCCATTTTCATCTTTAATTTTAATAGTTTTGGTCTTCCCTTTTTCTTTTGGTTAGTTTGGTTAAGGTCTTGTCTATCTGGTTTATCTTTTGAAAGAATCAACACTCTGTTCCATTGATTTTTTTTTTTATTATTATTTTCCTACCCATTTTACTGATCTTGGCTACAAGGTTAATTATTTCCTTCCTTCTGATTTTAGAATGGTTTGTTCTTGTTTTCCTAGGGCTTTGAGCTATATAATTAGTTGCTTATTTGGGATCTTTCTGATTTTCTTATGTAGGCACTCATAGCTATAAACTTTCTTAGAACTGCCTTCATAGTGTCTTACAGTTATGTTGTATCACCTGGCTTATTTGATTCTAAGAATTTTTAAATTTTTTCTCAAATTTATTCTATCATCCACTCATAATTCAGAAGTGTATTTTGTTCAACATCCATGTGTTTATATAGTTTGTGTAGTTTTTTGGGGGTGTTGATTTCTGTTTTTATCCCCTTATGATCTCATTAAATGCAAAGAATTATATCATTTTTCTTATTTGTAAGAGTTGCTTTGTTACCTAAAATATAATCTGTTTTGGAGAAGATTCCTTGAGCAGCTCAGAAAATGAATTTGCCTATTTTTGGATCATATAGTATGTAGATATCTGTTGAGCCTTTTGATTTATGATCCATTTGGTCCCAGACTTTCTTTGTTGGAAGGGTTTTTATTATTGCTTCAATCTCATTGATTTTTATTGATCTGTTTAGATTTTCTATATTCCCTTGGTTCAGTTTTGGTAGGTCAAATGTGTCTAAAAATGTATCCAATTCTTCTAGATTTTCCAATTTATTGGAATATATGTTTTCAAAATTGTCTCTAATGACCTTCTGGATTTCAGTTGTGTTTATTACATTTATCCCAATTTTTGTCTCTAATTTTATTACCTTGTGTCTTCTTTCTCTCTTGATTATTTTGGTTAGGAATTTTATCAATCTTATTATTTCTCAGAACTAACTCTTTGTTTCATTGATCCTTTGCATTGTTATTTGTGTTTCTATTTTATTAATTTTAACTCTAATCTTTATTATTTCTTTCATTTTACTTGTTTAAGATTTTTTTCTTGTTTTTCTAAGACCTTGAGATGCATCATTAGGTATTTATTTGAGAGCTTTCACTTTTTTAAGTGTAGGCACTAAAAACTTTAAACTTCCCTCTTTGAAAGTCTTCCCTGAATCCCAGAGATCCTCGAATGTAGTGTCAATTTTTTTATTCTATGGATTTTTAATTCCTTAATTTCTTTAATGATCAATTCACCACTCCAAAGCATATTGTTTAATCTCCATGTATTTATATAGTTTCTGTAGTTTTCTTGTTGATTCCTAGTCCCATAATGATCTGAAAAGATGAATGAGATTTTCTTTTGTATTTACTAATGTTGGCTTTATGATCTAATATACTGTCAATTTTGGAGAAGGTCTGTGATTGGCTGAAAAGAAATTATATTCACCTGATTTTGAAAAACATATTCTTAGGTGTACATTAAGTCCAACTGATTTTAGAAAAGTTTAAATGTTCTATGTCTTTGTTCATTTTCTGTCTTATGAACTGTGTGTTAGTAAAAGTGGTGTATTAAAGTCCCCACTTTAATTACATTGGGGTCTATTAATTTCTTTACATCAAGTAATGTTTTATGAAAGTACGCTGAGACAGACAGTATTACCCTATGTACATGTATGATTACATGAATGGTGTGAATCTACATTGTACAACCATAGAAATGAAAAGTTGTACCCCATTTGTATACAATGAATCAAAATGCAATCTGTAAAAATAAAAATTAAAAAAAGCATAAGCATAAAAAAGTTTTATGAAACTGGGGGTACACCAAAATTTGGAACATAAATATTTACAATGCTGTAAAAAAAAAAAAAAATACAGATAGGCAGAGTCAAGTTGATTTGATCCAGGAGCCTCAGTGTGGTTATCCAATGAGCTGGGTCTATGATCGCTCTGCAAGCTGCTGTGAGTAGGCTGATGCTTTTTTTTTTTTTTTTTTTTTTTTAATCAGGGCAAACTGTGTTCTATGGCAGGGAACTTTTGGCAGAGCACCCACTATTTGTAATGGATGTTGGATAAACAACATCTGTTGAAGGAGTGCCAAAAGGACTTAAAATTTCTCTCAGAATAATAATATTGGATATTACAAATATTTTTTACAAATGTTATCCAAGCATTAGGTAAACATGTTAAATTAAGACAGCAAGTTATTGCCCCTGCTACAGTCTATTTCAAGAAATTATGTACTAGGTATTCACTGAAGGGTATAGATCCTGTATTAATGGCTTCTAGGTCTGTCTTTCTGGCATTCAAAGAAGAGGAATTTGGCGTAGCCTCAAATGCAAGACTGGTTGCTGCTGCTACTTCTGTATTAAAAACTAGATTTTCATATGCCTTTCCAAAGGGATTTCCTTGTAGGGTGAATCATATATTAGAATGTGAATTCTTTCTTTTAGAACTAATGGATTGTTGCTTAAAATAGTGAATCATCCATATACACCTTTGCTTCAGTATATACAGGACATGGGCCAAGAAGACATGTGGCTTCCCTGCATGGAGGACAATGAATGATACCTACAGAACAGATCTTTGCCTACTGTATCCTTCTTTCATGATAGCTTTAGTTTGCCTATATGTGGCCTGTGTCATACAGCAGAGAGATGCCAGATGGTGGTTTGCTGAGCTTTCTGTGGATATGGAAAAGATTTTGGAAATAATCATTGTTATTTTAAAACTATATGAGCAGTGGAAGAATTTTGATGAGAGAAAAGAGATGGCAATTATTCTTAGTAAGATGCCAAAATCAATACCACCTCCAAACAGTGAAGGAGAGCAGGGTCCAAATGGAAGTCAGAACTCTAGCTATAGTCAATCTTAAAAATATTCTGAAGACTATTGGAAACAAATAATTGGACAGATTTCAGTACTGTCTTCAGTGGAACACAAATGAAAATGAATAGCTTGTTTCTGACAAGCATATTGGGGAGTTATTTTATTTTTACAAAATAAGTTTTTCTTTATCTAATTGGATTCTAATACATAATTTATAAAAAATATCTTAATTATAAAAGTTTGAAAAGGTTCTATGGGACCTATAGACAAACATACATAGACATTTAATAATTAATAGCTTGTGATTAGTATGTTATTTCTTAATTTGGATGAAAGAAATTGTAGTTTTTTATTAAGTCAAGAAATATGAAACATAATTTGTTTAAAAATTTCTTTGGTCATTGAGGGACCAAAAAAAAAAAAAAAGTCAATATATGAGAGGTTTTTCCCCCACCTCTGGAAGTTAAACTTTAAAACTCTATTTAAAGAATCAGATTTCACAAAATCCTAGAATATTTTGACAATGATGTTGATAATGTCAAGGAAATTAATCAAGTTTCTTTATTGATTTTAATATGTAATTTATTCAGTAATTTTGGTGTCTTGCCATGGAAGATACTAGCCCGGCCTAGCAGAAAAGTACAATATATATAGGATCTTTGACATTTTAAAAGTTGTATTAATTCTGTACATTTTGAAATGCTGGCCAAACTTCTTTTAAAAACAAATTCTACATGAAGTTATTTGCAATTAATTCACAGTTAATGAGACATTTTGAAAGTTTAATTGAAGAAAATATCATAATTAGGTGAAATTTTGGTAAATTTTTAATGTAATTTTTTAATCTTCCATGAAAAAAATTTATAAGATACATGGCCTAGTTTAATTTTGTGTCAGTGTGGACTCACAGATCTACTGCAGGTATCCTGAGCTAGGAATGCAATCAGGTTTCAAGCCAGTTTGATAATTGGCTTCAGACTAAATGTTATGTCAGTGGACTTGTGCTGTCTATGGAACTTAATAAATTAATCATTTTCTTCAGACGTGAAGGAGAATGATAAAACTTTGGAGTCACATGATATTAATCTACAAGTTAAGGATTAAAACATTTTCTATAAATAAATTGTGAATGATGGATTATTAATGTTAACTTCCTAGTATAAGACTGCAAGAATAAAAATAAATTCTTCAGTTAAGAAAAAGACACAGAATAGTGCCCAATAAGACTTATATGCCCAATAAGACTTTATAGTTTTACCATACCTCTATTCCTATCAATCACTGATTTGTTCTCTATAACTATAGTTTTGTCTTTCAAGAATGTTTTATATACTGAAACCCTGCTGTGCAGAAGCCTCATAGTAAGTCATTTATGTTGATCTGGGTTCCTTGATCAAGAGTCAAGGGGCTCAACTTGACTTGGGATACCTAGAAGAGGCTTTCTAGGGGTAGGGGCAGAGGCACAACAGACAGAAATCATGTCAGGGTGTCTCTTTCTGTTTTACAGGAACACCATACCATGGAGTTTCCCTAATTACCTATTGCCATGGAACATTAGATCCATGGGATTGGGTGGTTAAGGTTTCCCAGGGAGGAACAACTAGAAGAAAAGCTTTGAAGGACAGATTTTGAAAAATGGGAGAGGGGTTTGAGGCAAGTTGTCTAATTACCAGAGGATTTGACTCACAAAATATAGAAGAAACACGACAGGAAGTAGAGAAGGTTCTAGCACTCTGCTTGGGCAAAGGTATTGGGAAGTTTCTAGAGAAAATACTCTAGTGAGATATCTTGTTGTGGGAACTAAAACACCAATCACAAGCAGACTCAAGTTATTTCTGGGGTAGGCTAGTGACTAGCAGATGACCTGAGCTGAGACTGGGACCTGATTATTCTTCTCTGAATCACAATCTGCAGTTTAATACCTGGAACTGAATAAATGAGAGTTAACTGGACCTGGAGGGAAATCATCTACACAGAGATAAAACTGGGGTTTGGATCGCAGATGGGCACAAAGGGAGGCGGGGGTGGGGGAGAGAGGGAGCTTCTGCAGACACCTTGTTCTCCAGCCTTCCTATCTCTTAAGCCAACAGGCATGAGTGAGTACAGACATGTAGTGATTTTGCTCTCACTGCCACAGGTAACACATCCCCTGCCTTCTAGCAGCAACATCAGAGGCCTGGGCTCTGAGAGTGCCCTCAAAATCCCCTGCTGCATGGCATTGTGCAGACTTGTTAAAGTACTAATCACACAACAACACAAGGAAGGTTTCCTTTCCTGAATACCCAATCTAGAGTCCAGGAAGGGATCACCCATTTCTACTTTGCCTGTGCCCAAGTTTCAAGACAGAGGGCATGTGTGGCAACTAAGTGCTGGTTAACTGAACAAGATAATCTTTCTTTTCTCACAGTCAGGTGAGGACTGTGTTTGTTTCCACCATTTCTTCTCCTTCTGAATGAGGAAGTCCAAAAGACCTGCCCTGTGATGGCCTGTACTCCTCCAGGCATGAATGGTTTCCCAGGCAAAGATGGACATGATGAAGCCAAGGAGAAAAGGGAGAACCAGTTACCTGTTGGCTCTTCCAGCTGCATGACGCTTGATCTTCCATAGAAAACTGCCTGGAGACATGGGAGGAACGTCCTATCTAGGAAGATTGTTTCTCCTACTATATCATATAACTTAAAACAGAGATGCATCTCCTGTCCTCTACCAATCCAGACCTCCACCTATCAGTTTGTGACATGTGTTTGTCTTGTCTGTCCGGGAAAGCATTCTTCAAGGTAGGCTGTCCCATGGAACACAGGAGGACTATTTCTTCTCTGAGTCATTGGAAGTAGTGGCTCAAAAGATTGGCCCTGGGCCAATGTCTCCTTTCTCTGGGAAGGAATTGGGCATTAAGGTCTTGGAAAAGAGAGAAAAAGAACAGATAACTAGTCATGTTTTCTTTATCTTCCAACAGGTCAAAGGCTCAGAGGTTCACAAGGCCCACCTGGAAAGTTAGGACCTGCAGGCCCCCCAGGGCCCCCTGGATCAAAAGGTGCAGTGGGTGAAAAGGGAGACTGTGGAATATGTCCGGGTAAGATCCTTGCAGCTAAGTCCCACTAGAATATCAGGTGGGAGGTGCACTTTTCCTGATGCTTTATGGGAAGAGGACTGGTTGCTTCTTGGTCCAAGGCCATCAGCACTCTCTAGATTACTTGGTGCATCAAGGGATTTCTACCAATGCCTAAGTATATATTTGCTAACCTTTCAGGGCCACTCCCAACCAACTATACCCCAGGCCTAGAGAGAGAAAACAGGATATCTGAGTGTGGGCTTAATATGTCTTTTATCCCCAAAGAGTACATCCATGGCATGGCACTTATATTTTCTTCAAAAGAAGTCAAGCCAAAACTTAGTGGGTTCAAAACACAACCATTTATTTTAAATACAATTTTGTGAGTCAGTCACAGATTTTCTGATTTTAGCTAAGTTCAGTCTGTAGTGAACCGATGGATGGCCAGTGGTTTTGTTCATATGTGGGTGTCAGCTGGACTGAGGAGATTAAGACATGGGCCTCTAATTAGACAGGCCAGCCAGGGGTTGTTCAAATAGCAGAAATTATAACATTCCCAATTGTAAAAGAACAGAAGCTTCAAGGCCTACTGAAGCACAGAACACATGCGTTATTATTTGTGCCACATTGTATTGGTCCTAACAAGTCACAAGTCCAACCCAGTTTCAAGGAGTGTGAAAATAGTCTCTATTTTTTTTACACAAAAGAAGCTGCTACTTTTGCCATCTATGACACAACTTGCCTCAAGCGCTCTTCACTCAGACAATGACCAACTAAAAAAATACACATCATGATTTCTTGATTAATTTCAGAATTAATTTGAAAAAAAACAAAACAATAAAAGGCAACAAAAACAATACTGTTCAAAAAAAAAAAATCCTCTGTCTTTAGTCAATACTTATGAGCTCCTAAAAAATCCCTCCAGAGGTTTCTTTTAGTCTTTGATAGAGCAATTTATTGGAAAAAATTAGTGAAGAACTCCAGTTGCAGATTTCTGTCATGCTAGGTAATCAGGGAGTGCATGTGTGCATGTGATATGTATGTGCACATAATGTGTCTTAGATATAATCGTCAGATAAAGACTGATGTTTTGGACTGAGTGGAAACAGAGGTATTTTTCTTTGTTTGTTTCTTAGTACTATTCATCTTCCTTCAAAGTTTAAATAAAGGCACCCAGCCTCCTACATACACAGTTTTGGGACCCCTTCTCAACAATGCTCCTTTGCTCTATTTTAATTTTCTAGAATGTGATGCTAGCACAGCCGCTTACTAAAGAGCAGCTCTCAAATCAGAATTAGAATGCATCAAAAAGTGTAAGTTCTCTCTCTTGTTCCTAAAGCAGCTTAAAGTTAGGAAATGGTGAAGATCAGCGAATATTTATTGAATACATTTAATTTTCTAGTACCTGGATAGGCATTTCTTTTATTCTGATATCATGAAATCCTCACAACCCCCCTTAGGTAGAAATGGAGGCAAAAGGAAGTTAAAGTTTTTGTTTAAATGCACAATAGAGCTAATAAGTGGTAGAAATTGGGTTATAAATTGATATCAGTATGATTTCAGAGACCCTAATACCGTACTTTGATCTTTTCTCACTTGAAAATGGTATGTATGCCTCTTTGTTATACGGGTGTCTAGCCCTGGCAACAGGACCATACTTGTTCTTTCTGACCTGGGCCAAAATACTACAAGACATTTCTATTTAGTCTTGAGTTAACAGTATGGTAGAATTCAGAATTGCAGTTCTAGACTTCTTATCCAAAAGGACAAAGGATATGTGCTAAGTTTGTCCCTTCATTTTAAGGTTTCCAGCTTTAATAAAAGATAAGATACCAGTTAAATTTGAATTTCAGGTAAAAAAGAGCAAATTTTTGGTATTAAGTATATTTCAAAAATTGCATGGGAGTTTACATGGATGAAAAATTCATTATCTAAAATTCAAATTTAACTGCATGTAGCTTTATTTTATCTGGCAACTCTATTCTGGAACCTTTTTACCCCATGACATACAGTGGCCAGGGGTTAAAGACAAGCCAGCATCACTTACTTTTTCACATTTTAGTACTGTTATTGTCTGAGAGCAAAAAGGTTGGAAAGTTGGAAAGAAGTTATTCTGGAATAGTGGCAAAACCAGGAACTTTAACAGTGCCAAGACTGTGTGTGCCAGTTCCAGGTCCATGGCCACTGAATGCTGAAGAGAATCAGGCCATCCAGAGTCTGGTCAAACACTCTGCCTTCCTAGGCATGGACAGACCAAGGAGAACGAAGTCCAGTTTGTGGACATGACAGGAAGGAGAGTGAGCTACCAAAACTGGAACAGGGAAGAGTCCAACAACGCTGGCCCAGGGGAACACTGTGCAGATGCTTCAGGACAAAGGTGGAATGATGCCTACTGCTCCTCCTCCTTTCTGTCTGCAAGTTCTCTGCCTGAAGGCAATGTGCCCCTTGGCTCCCCTTGTGCCTTCACTGCACCCCCAAAGACTTATTCTGCTCTGAAGATGAAGACAGCAATTTCCCCGTACCTAGTACTGAGTTGCTCCTTTTTTGGAGCATTGGAGAAGATGAGGAGAAGGGATTGAATCATGGGATGTGGTGGGGGAGGGAGAAATGAGATTTGTAATGGTGCAATATAGGTTTCTAGTTCAGTCCAAATCACTAATAATGGTCACTAACAGAAATTAAAAAATCATGGTGATAGTATTACTATGAAGCACCATGGTAATATTAATAATATATATTAAATGATTACTTTGAGCCAGATGCTACATTTTTGTATCTTACAATGATTATCTACACATCTGTGTACTTCTTAAACTACAAAAACAAAATGAGTTCATTTTTCTATTTACTACAGAGCTCTGTTATGCTCTCTTTTCTCTCTGGGTAGAGGGCTTCCAGGGTAATGAATCCCTATACTAACTTCTTCCATGGCTTCTCAGCAAGTCTCAAATATCAAGAGGACCTAATATGTCATGTAGCTTTATCTCTGAACTCTAGTTCCTTTTAAACTAGGTAAAGTATATAAATCTCATGTGAGCAGATTCCTGATTTCTCTCACACATACACACCCAGGTAGCCATCTTATAGGTTAATCTACAGGACAATTTTAGTATCCTAGAAACCCCTTTATAACCCCTCCCAGTTGATATTCTCAAAGGTAAATAATATTCTAACCCCTATCATCATGCATTAATTTTATCTGTCATGCTACATATGCAATCATCCTATATGTTCTATTTTATATCTTGTTCTTTATTCACTCTAGAGTCTAGCTGTGGGATATTTACACTGTTACATGCAGCAGCAGTTTTGCTTTCATTGCTATGCAGAATTGCATTATACAAATGTACCTCAGTTTACCCCTTTTATTATTAATGGACACTTGGCTTATAAATTTTGACCATTAAGAGAAAACTTCATGAGCATTTCTGTGTGTTTTTTTAGTTCACATGGTTTACTCATTTCTCTTGGCTATCTACTCAGGGCAGTGTCAGCAGGTCACAGGGAAAACATTCATTTAGCTTCAGTAGGTTCTGCTAGTTTTCCAAAGTGATCATACAGATTTATACTCCCATCAGCAAAGTGTGTCAGTTCTAGGTATGCCACATCCTTGTGAAGAGGTGACACTTTCAGTCCTTATAATTTTAACCATTCTCATGAATGCAAAGTTTTACGTCCCTATGGTTTGAATCTGTTTTCCCAACATATCATAATATTGAACAATTTTCATATGCTAATCAGATACCCGGACATCTTCTCTTATGAGACACCTATTAGAGTCATTTGAGTTTTGTTTAGACAATATATTTTTCAATTTGTTATTTTACATTCAAAGTATAGTTTTTGTTTATGTATATCACAAGTATTCTTCCAGTATTTTACTCACTTCTAGTGCTGGCTTTCAATGAAAATAATTTTAAGAAAATCTCCTTTACTCATATTTTCTTTCGAAGTTGTGCTTTTTGCATGTAATTTAAAAAATCATTGCGTGTTCCCAAATTGTGAAGATATTCTCCTTTACTTTTTTTTTGAAAGCTATATTGCTAAACTTTCCACCTATCCCTAAAACATATGTATTGATACAGCACTAATTTGTTTGAAAACCATTTTTCCTCCCTTAATTGGAATGGTGCATTTTTCCACATCAGCTGACTATTTAATGTGTGGGTCTGTGTCTGGATTTTATTCTATTCTTCCAGGCTGTGTGTTGATTCTTATGTCAAACACTATACTCTCTTAATTACTGTGCATATATAGTAGAAACTGACATCTGGCTGTGGAAGCCTCCCAGGTTTTCTTCTTTTTTAAAAAAGATTTTAAGATGATTTTTGAGTCAGCTTCTCAACTTCCACAAAAACCTGATGCCATTTTCATTAGGACTGCATTAATCCTACCAGTTAACGTAGGCAGAATGGACAACTTACTACTGAGTCTTCAATGATCATAGTGTATTTCTTCATTTAACTAGGATTTCCTAAAATTTTCTTGGTATGTTTTGAGGATTTTAACTTAGTATTTTGTTTTGGTGGAATGAGAGGTTTTTAAGAATAATGTATTTATAATAATTATTTTCTACTGTTACATATAGAAATATAATTAATTTGTATATGATCCTATTATGTTTAGTAAACTCAACATGTTCATTATTTTAATTCTAGTAATTTGTAGATTCTTCTAGTTTTCCTACATACATACCAGGTGATCTAAAAATGTGGGAGTTACTTCATTCTTCCTTTTCTTTCCCTCTTCACTTCCTTTTTCTTTTTTCCTCTTTTTCTTGCCTCATTGCCCGGTTAACAACTCCAATACAATGCTGAATGAAAGTAATGAGGGTGACCATCCTTTTCCCTGTTCCTTAAGCAGACTTCGTTTATTTCAGTATTTAAGATTTAGGTTTTTATCTTTTTAAAAAGTTCAAGTTCCTATTGATCTCAACTCCCTTCTCTTCCCAGCAATTTTCCTGTACTTCAGGGGCTTATAAAGTTCCATGTCCATCAATCTGTTAGTGCTTTCCTTGAATGTAGTCTTCAGTATTGAGCTAAGAGAAGGTCTGATGGGTCTTAGGACTAGCTGTCCTGCCCATTTTCACCATGCTGACCTAGATTGTTGTCAGTAGATCCCCCGTAATGGGGTAAAGCCTCAAAACAATATGCTTAAATCAGCTTATTTCCCATTCTTCTTTGCATCTCTCTCTCCTAGGAGAATGTCCAAGACCCAAGACCTGCTCAGCAAATTCCTCAGTAATATTTGGCCATTCCTCAAATAATGCCATATGTCAGAGCTTAATATTTGCCAACCTTGAGAAAATCTGAACATCCCTGAAAATGTTCCTGGACATATACTAAATAATCTTTTAAAATTTTGGCAGCATATAGTCTTCTGGGTAAAAGATTTGAACTGCAACAGAAATTATTAGGAGGAATTTTACCTAGAGAACTTGTTAATAAAAGCTCATATCACTTCCTTAATTAGAAGTCAAATAATAAGTAGAAATGATAAACACTGTACAATCTTAGTCTCAGGCCCAAAACTGAAAGGTCAATGAAGACACTTGTGATATTGTTTTGCCTTCAGAGAACACAGGATCAGGAAGAAACAATTGAAAGACCATATAACAAAATGTTTCAGAATATGGATAAATAGGCTTACATGATGTTATGGTTTGTATGTGAGGTGTCCTCCCCAAACTCACATGTGAGACAATGCAAGAAGGTTCAGAGAAGAAATGACTGGGTTGTGAGAGTCTTAACCCAATCAGTGAATTAATCCCCTGATAGGGATTACCTGAGTGATAACTGAAGTGTTAGGGTATAACTGAAGGAGGTGGGAATATGGCTTTGGGATTTATATATTTATATCTGGTGACTGGAGACCTCTCTCTCTGCTTCCTGATCATATGGGAGGTGTTTCCCTTTGCCACACTCTTCTGTTCTGCCTCACTTGGAGCCCTGAGGAACGGAGATGGTCTTCTATGAATTAAGACCTCTGACACCATGAGTCTTCTAATGAACTTTTCCTCCCCTAAAATTGTTCTGATTAGATCTTTTAGTCACAGTGGCAAAAAAAGCTGACTAGAACACATGACTACGGTCTTCTCTTCCAGTTCCTAGCCAGTGTTATGTGATCAGGCCCTTCCTTTTCTGGCCTTTCCCTGGAGAGTCACATTCTTCATATCTAACCCAACTCAGCATCACTCACAGATGCCATGATTTCCATAGATAACCCAACTGAGCATCACTCAGAGATGCCAAAAGACAGGACAGATATCCACTCACACTGCACAATAGCATGATACACACAAAGATTTTTAGGCATTACCTTGAGCAACCTGACACACATACAGCAAATACCCAAAGAAATACACAAAATACACACATAGCAAACATTCCAAAAAGTCTCATGAATACATATAAATACACACAGACTCTGATAAAAAATCCTGACCTCAGCCCTTCTGATCTCCAGTGCTGATCTGATGGGAATGCAAGGTCATGGTGGGAAATTGGGCCTTTGCCAACAACAGTGAGAAGTGAGTATCCATGTAGGTTAACACGCATCACCATCCCTGTGAACTCTGAGGAGAGTGCAGGCATCATAATCATAAGTTTCATGAAGAAAGCTAACACTTCTACCTGGGCCTAAAGAGACCCCCTACCTGGGAAGTTCCTCTTCTGACTGGAGCCCTGTCACTGTGTTATTTGGTACGCAGAGATACCTGATGGACAAAGCACAGAACAGAGTGGGTATAACCCACGTGCATTATCACATGGCTCATCGGGAAGTTCAAAATGACCATTCCAGAACAGGGACTGCTCTCTCAGGCCACCCCTCTCAGCACCAGTAACTGAATATTAGTGGTACTTTTGGGTCCACTCAGTTGAAACAATTTTATGTGATCACTATAGTGGGCAGAACGGTGGTCCCTGAAGATACATTCATGTCTAATCTCTGGAACTTGTGAATAGTAACTTGTATGGCAAAATAGTAGATATCATCTTATATGTGATATAAGTAAGTGAAGGATCTTGAGAAGAGGGCTTATATTGTTGAGCTTTGTCACTGTCATTTTGGGTTGCTATCACAAAGTATCATAGATTGCATGGCTTATGAAGAACTTACATTTATTTTCCATAGTTCTAGAGGCTCACAATCCAAGATAGGATGACAATATGATCAGGTTCTGTGAGCACCCTATTCCAGGTTGCTGACAGACAACTTTCCCTTCTATTCTTACAAGATGAGAAGATAGAAAAAGAGATTTCAGGTACCTTTAATAAGGGCACAAATTCTATGTGGGAGGGTTGTCACTCTCATGGATCTAATTATATCTAAAAGGCCCTACCCCTAATACTACTATATTGTCGATTTAGATTTCAACATATGAAATTTGGTGGGGCCTCAGGCATCCAGTGCATTGCAGACACTTAAGTGCAATCACCTGTATCCCTATATGAGACAAACCAAGAAAGGTCTGCAGACACCAGAAGCCAAAAGAGGCAAGGAACAGATTTTCTTTCTCCAAAGCAGCAGAAGGGAACACAGCCCTGCTAAAACCTTCAGACATCTTGACTCCAGAAATGAAAAGAAAAAAAAGTTTTAATACATAGATCTTGTGTTAATTTACTACAGCAGCCCTAAGAAACTAACAAAAGCACACATGGATTTTTCCTCAGGACTGGATAAAGAAGCTACAGAATCCCGAAGGCTGCATAAGCCTGTCCTTTGGACACTCTCTATGCAGTGACCACTTCCAGTAGCAGTAATTCCCCCTAAAAGCTGTCCCGGTGGGTTCTAAGGCAATATCAGTCACTCCTCTTTCAGGACCCATAAAGTCACTCTCTCATGCAGAGATAAAAAGCATCCTCAGCTCGTGGAGGCTCTAGAAAAGCTGATTCTCACATGTATCCTTTCCTATCATTGTCTCACTCCTGTCTGTTGTAGTATGCAGATTCATTGATAGCATCCCCTTAAACTTTGCACCTGCTTATGCTCATGCTCAATTCCAGGTTTTCAATAACAGAATTCTTGTCATTTATGTATTCCATGGACAATATCTTTCCCTCTCATGTCTGCAATCTATTGATTTCACTGCTCTCCCTACCAGGAGTTGCTGCTTTGCCCATATTTGTAAGCCCAGCAGCTCAGCTAGACTCTCTGTGCCCATCCATACTGAGGTCTCTGTCAGAAGTCTCAACTGGAGAGTAGTCATGAAAAGAATAACAAATGCATTCATTACTCTCATTATTAGTAAAGCATTAACTTTTGGGATGGAAGCTGGAACTTCACACCCACTCACCCACCCAATACTCATATATACCTCCCTTGCCTCATGTGGCAGACAGATAGTTGAAGTGAAACTTCTTGCACAATATTATTAAGCTACCCTTCCTGCTTCTGACCCAGAACATTAAAGAAATATTTTACAATGAAACCACCAAATTTTACAAAAAACAACCAAATGTCTCAGTAGCAGAAGATCCAAAGCAGTATTTTCAGTTCACTCAGAGCTGACATTCAGGCACTGATGATGTAGGTATAAGTGGGTCCTTCCTCTGTGTGGTAATCATTCCGATACTGTCAGTGTGCTAGTAAGGACAACAGTACTTCATATGTGACTGTCATAGAACAGGGGATGTATGTACTTCACAAAATTGAAGAAGATATTTTGCAATCAAGCTATTACATGGAACATGAATGCCTACAAGAGGTTCAATAGCAATTTAATCAGGAAATGATAAATATTCAGATTTATGGTTTTATATAATGTGAGACTGAGCATTCTGATGAATATAAATATTTTAGAAATCCAAAGTTATTTTGATAACTACAGTCTTACTTTAATTTCAGGATTCAATTTACTTTTTCATTATTTGTTTTCTTTGCAGCAAAATTTTAGAATACCAAATAATATACAAAAATATTTTCAAATGATAGGTAGGTGTTATGTGTACTCTACTATCTTCTTAGCTCAACTAAGTACTTAGGCTCAACATACACTGCCTTATCACTGAATCCACTTAGAGAAATAGGAGGATAGAACAGCCTGCCATTAGAGTAACTGTGAGCTTTATTCTGCAGTGGGAAGAACCTGCCAAAAGTCCCAGAAGCAGTCCAGGAACCATTTCTGGTCCTCCTATAAGAGTTCAGGTGTGACAGAGTTAGAACTACATAAGTAGGTGCAGTAGTAACTCAGAAGTTACCCTGGTTTAAAGTCACTCTGCCCTGACAGGAATTAATATGGATAACAGCTCCAGAGGCAAAGTTTCCAGGTCTCCACAAAGGACATATATGTTCAAGAACTACCACACTTTTAGGATACTCAGGACTATGGTTCCCAATGGATATCTTGACTTTATTCTGTGCTCCCAGTCAGAGACATTTCACAGTCAGAGATCATTTCTACCATACACAGAGCTGCTCAGTAACATGGCTGATGTTACACCTTTATCAGTATTCCAGGCAAACAGGTGTAGAAAGTTAACTCAAGGTCAAATTTCACAAACAGGACAAAAGGTGTATTAATCCTTGGCTCATACAGTGTCATTTCATAAATGTGTGTTCTCAGGTGTTCCACACACAAAACAAAGAAAACCCAAATTTAAAAGAAAAATTACATATGATACAGTATTAACCTGTCACTGAAGTTTCCCTTATTAATATCATGAAGAAGGACAGGTACTGATGGGCACTGAGTTGACATGTCATAACCCTTGCCCTTGCATTTAGCTGAGCTCAGTCTAAGAGTTGCATAGCACTGAACTGACTTGAACAACAGATTGGGAGTGAAATTCACCAGGCTGAATTTCTAAAGTGATCAGGAGAA
Source organism: Sciurus vulgaris (assembly GCF_902686455.1). NCBI lineage: Eukaryota > Metazoa > Chordata > Mammalia > Rodentia > Sciuridae > Sciurus > Sciurus vulgaris. The sequence continues at coordinate 77,955,964 of NC_136464.1, forward strand.
TGATGGACTTTCTGTTAAAAGGTGCATTTTCTAGTAAGTTCAAAGGTGTACAGAATTCTATACAAATAATTGTGTTCTACTCAGCTCACTCTGTGCAGAACCACATTCCAATAGCTTATGGACTTCCTGGGACTGTCTAACCCTCTTTATACTGCCCCTCATTGTCCTCATGGTCTCTTTCTCATAATTACATGGCCAAAATAATCATTGTTATCACTATTTTCTGATTTCTACTTTATTTAATAATTCTCTCCATCTTCTAAATGTTCTGAGAAAAATCTCAATCATATTTTAATTCTATCCTCCATGTACTTCCTACCTGATCTTGTAGCTAACTGTAGCTATAGACAAATATTCTACCATGATAACACTCACTGTAAATTCATGATTTCTAACACCAATTGAATCCTATGTGCCCCCTACCCAGTTGCCCTGATGCATGTTTTTCTCCATTTACTATCAGATGCTCCCAGCTAATAACTTCAAATATGATCTTCTTTTTAAAGCTTCAATATTTTTCTTCTCATTCTTCACTCTTCCTTTTTATTTTATAATCAGCATTTAACTTCTTAACTTTTGCAAAACCAAACCTTACAACCTACTTATACCAATGATCACAAACAGTGGCCTCTCTCTAGGTGAACTGTCTGAGTTTTCTTATAAGGCTAAATCAATTACTTATGCACTAGATTTTCCTCCTGTAATGACTCAAGGACATTTCTCCAGCAGCTCATGTAATCTGATATATCAGTTTTCTTGCTCTATTTAATCATTTTTAGCAAGATGCAAACATATTTCATCTAAAAAAATAATTATCCTTGACCCAGTACCACTCCAGTCATCCTCCATTTGTATGCTCAATGCCCCTAAAGAACAAAATTCCCTGAGCAATACCTTCAAATGCCCTATGAAAGAAACAAGATTTGTTTCCAGTACCATTTCCTCCTTTTAGGTGCACAGGAAGCAGCATTTCCCAGCATCCCTTGCAGTTGGGATGGGAATAAATGATCTGGCTCAAGTAATACAAATGTGAGCAAATTTGGTGCAATGCATCAATATACAGCACTTAGGTGTCCTCTGTGCCTCATCCACCTTTTCTCATAACCCCATCAAAGATGAGTGTAGGCTCACCATGCTTGTGAAAATGGAACCAGTAGACAGACTTGACCTGGAGGGAGCTGTACACGAAGGGTCACAGAGGAAGGCTTTCCATAACCTGAAGGCATGCACTCTACTGGTAACTTGAGGCTCTAGGATATAATGATGCAGGATGTAGTTTAATATTGACTCCCCACCATTCTGTTTCCATGAAACCGTATTCTCATCATCTCTTTCTGCAGATATCCAGCTCTTCCTTTTCATGGCTCATTTGGTTATTTGCTTTAGAACTCTGCCTACTGATGTGATTCATGATCTATCCTGACAGGTAAATATCCAACAGACCTTCTCTCTCAACAAACTTCAGGCACACATTTCCAATTTCTAGAAGATGTTGATCTGCCATTTTGATTGTGTTCCCTCAATCTGGGTAAATTTATAATAATAATCTGCCAAATGGTTTTTTCTCCTCTTTTGTAATGTTGATGTTACATTGATTTTCCTTCAAATCATTAATTTCACATGGCTGACATTGCAATAACTTTCAGTTTCCTCAAGGATTCTTTTGACTGGTCATCAACATGATCTCATAAATTTGAATAAGTGATCCCAAAAGGTGTGTGTGTGTGTGTGTGTGTGTGTGTGTGTGTGTGTGTGGTGTATATATAAGCACATATATGTCTTGTTTCTCCCATTGGAGATGTCAATTCCTTATTCTTCAGCCAGCCTTCTTAGAAATTGAACACCTGACAATGCAACCACAGAAATCACTATGGAGAACTTGATTCCTTTCTTCAGTTGCCTGTAGTACTTTCAAATGTATTTTAGCATCTTCTATTTGTTCTGATATATTCCCTTTTTTATTCCAAAGTCTATACCATAATTTCAGTACTATATATCATTTCTTCTTCTTTCTGTTGGTGGTTTTCTTTCCCCAGTGTTTCACTATAGTGCAAAGGATATTACTAATCACAGGTTTGGCAATATCCAGAACTTCTAGCATTTCTTATTTTCCATCATTTACATTGCAGAATGAATGTTTACATTATATTTTGCGAAGTCTAGTGTTGAACTTCTACTGGCATATTCCCTGTCTTCCTTTACAGAAGGACTTTCTTCAGCTAACACAAAAATTCAACATGAAACCAAGGGAACTTTGAAAGACTGAGCTATCAGTGTCATTCTCTACCATCTCCCAAACGATGCCCAGGAAGACTTGGCCTCACATCATCAGGTACTTTTGCCATACAATGCTTCAACTTCTGTATATCCAAACAGTACAGATCCCAGACAGGATGAGGTTCCTCCTTACTTGTCCAATCTGATATAGGGCCCTCTGCAGCTATCATAGCTAATGGATGATCAGACTTCTTGCAGGATTCAGATTCCAATTATACCTTGATCCCCCTGACACAAAGAATTTAGGATACACACTCCTCTGAAGACTCTGGCAGATGCTTTGCTAAGGATAGTTTTGACCAAGATTCAGGTGAGAAAATTGTATAATATGCAGTATAGTAGGAGGGATATGCCTATTCTCAAGACCAAAGACTCTTTGCCAAAATACACAAGGCTTTACTCTTTTACCCTGAACTAAAATTCTTCACTGCCAAATCTGGGGATATCATTGACCTGTCAAATCAGCTGCTGATTAGATGACAGGCAAGAGTTCAATACTAAATGCCACCCAGGACATCAACATGGAAGACTGTGAAGAGGTAGCGGCACGGGGATGGGACTGACAATCTAGCTGAAGAGCTTGAAGACCACAGTGGCTCAGATAATATGGGATGAAAGTGAGAGATTGTAGACTGACCCATTTCCTTGTTACTATGTTTGCTATTAGTCCAGTCCCTTCCAGAGACCTGCATAGTCAGGAAAAACTGGATATGGAGAGGTCTAGTCCTGCTGAAAAATCCAATCCACAAACTACTCCCCTCCTCTACCCAAATATTAGCTAGTATTTAATTGAAGTATAATTTATTGAAACCATGAAGTAAACTTTAACTTTCTGCTTTAACACTGTTAAACAGAAACATAAATGGAGAAAAATAGTTTTCTATTTCAAAATGTGTCTGTAAACTAATTTGCTCACAGAAAATGTTGTATTGGTTAAAGAATAGTAGGCTGAAAATAGACATTAAGACCAATGGAACAGAATAGTGAAGGCACAAAGACAAACCCAGAAACCTACAGCAGTCTGATATTTGACAAAGGTACCAAAAATGATGCTGGGAAAACTGGATAGCTATCTACATAAAATGAGATTAGACACATATCTTTTATTCTGCACAAAACTCAAATCCAAATGTTTCAAAGACTTAGGAATTAGACCAGAAACCTTCCAATTGCTAGAAGAAAAGATAAGATCAATACTCCATCAAATAGGTGCTAACTTCCTTAACAAGATCCCAAAAGCACAGGAAAAGCCAAAAATCAATAAGTTGGATGCCATTTTCTTTGCTCTTCATAGCAAAGAAAATGATTGAGAGCATGAAGAGAGAGCCTGCAGAATGAGAGAAAATCTTGTTCAGCTACTCTTCCAAAGGGGATTAATATCCAGAATCCAGAATATACAAAGAATTCAAAACACGCCAAAAACCTCCAAATAAGCCAATCAATAAATGGGGTAAAAGAACTAAACAGAAATTTCTCAATAGTAGAAATAGTCAATAAATATATTAAAAAATGTTCAATATCTCTAGCAATCAGGGAAATGCCAAAAAAAAAAAAAAAAAAAAAAAAAAAAACTACACTAAGACTTCATCTCAATCCAGTCAGAATATCAATGATCAAGAATATAAACAATAAATGCTAGTGAGGTTGTGGGGAGAAAGGAACACTTGAACGTTGTTGGTGGCACTACAGACTAGTAAAACAACCAATCTGGAAAGCAGTTTGGAGATTTCTCAAAAAATGAGGGATGGAACCACCATATGACCCAAATATTCCATTCCTGGGTACTTTCCCCCAAAGAACTAAAATGGGCACACTAAAGTGACACAGCCATATCAATGTTTGTAGCGGCACATTTCACAATAGCTAAATTATGGAAGGAACCCAGATGCCCATCAATACCTGAATGAATTAAGAAATTTGGTATGTATATACGATAGAGTTCTACTTAGCCATTTAAAATAATAAAATTATGGCATTTGTCAGTAAATGGATAGAAATGGAGAATATTATGCTCAGTGAAGTTAGCTAACTCAGAAACTCAAAGGTCGAATGTTTTCTTTTATATGTAGAAACTGGAGTAAATAAAGAAAAGGAGTAGGGAAGGATAAGACTAAAAAAATCCAATCAAATAAAAATGATAAGCAAAAGGAGCCTAGTAGAGGAAGAAGAATAGGAGAGGCAAGGAAAAAAGGGGGGATAGAAAGGGGATTATGAACAGAATCTATTCTCATGTATGTATGAGTTTGTCAAGATGAACCCAATTACTATGTATAATCATAAAGCTCTCATTTAAATTTTTAAAAATAAAAATAACAAAGAACAGTAGACTAACTTGTCAAATAAAAATCCATTTATATTTCTCAAGAGTATAATGTAATGAGAAAAATGTAAAATAATCTCAATTTTCTAAATCTGTCCTAAAACATTACTAGTCAGATGTAAGAAAGTAAAATCAACTGCACAAAAATATTTCTACTGTAATACAACATACACACACATATATACACACACACACATACAACTCAAAGATTTTTGAGGACAAATTTAGTGACTGGGAATTATTTTGGTGTTTCAGAATTTTGACTACTAGTATTACATGGAGGTTGAATAAAACCAAGAAGTAACACACCCTATACTTTTTTGGATGAGAGTGTCCAGTAAAAAAAAACAAAACTGAACAAAACAAACAAAAACTCATGCCATGGGAGATGAATAAAAAGGACAACCAAGTTTTAAGAAAGAAGATGACTGGCGCATGCACCAGATCTTCTTTAGAAAGAGTTGAAGAAGAATACAATTTCTTGCTGGGAACTCCTATTGGGGTTTACAGTAAGCATCTTATTCAGGAAAAGAGGAGCAAACGAACAAAGAGATGAAGGTACTAGAGCAGGAACAGGAGTAAGGAGAAGGGACTCACTGGGAGGGTATGAATGGATGATTCAGGGACCTCCTATCTCAGAGGAAGCACCTGCTCATGAGCAGAGAGGTCAGGGAACAAATTCTTTACCGAAATTTTGATTATCAAATTCATGGGGATACATCTCCAGAAACTGAAGTTGAATTTTTCTTTCCTTTATTTCAGGTCTGAAACTTCCTGTATAGTAATAATGAGATTTTGTTCAGTCTCCTGAGGTCTCAGTCTTCAAGGGCTTTCCTTTCCATAGATAGAATGATTATTTTCAGTTGTACTTTGAGATCTTAGAATCACTTTCAGTGTATCTCTGACTATTTTCATGGCTCATCAGGTCACTGGCTTCAGAATTTCCACATCTTGCTGTAAATCAAGATCTATCTTGACAGGTAATAAACACAAATATTCCATTTCTTTTTGATGATTCTGTTCAATCATTTCATTTTCTCCCTCCTCAAAATATTCACCTGCCCCCTCGATGGAAAGTTCTTTGACCTGGGCACTTCTGTTATGTCCTCTCAGGCAAAAGTTCATGTCTTTGACAATGCTATTATAAAATAAATCTTTTCCTCTGTCGTGAATGTTTAAATATATACTTGATTTTGCAGCAACTTCCAGTTTCTTCCCAGATGCTTTGACCCTGTTAGCAGCATGATCTTCATTCTCTGGTTCTCTTGATTCCATGTTCTCACCCACATCCTTTCTTTCCAGGAGACCTTTCACTTCTGTGGTCTTGAGCCACTCTTCCTGTACAGACATGACCTGACTCTTCATACAGGACTTAAAGATCACTATGGACAGTCTGAGTCTTTTCTCAGATGCTGCTAAACATCTTAAACATGATTTCATTTCATGTTCCTCTGTTTTGATGGCTGTGCGTTCTTCGTCCAGAGCGTGGATCCTTCTTGCTGTCCAGGACATCCTCTCTTCTTGTTCTGAACATTGACGTTTTTCTTTTCTCCCATGTCTTACCACAATACAGATGATGCTCCTCTTCACAGGCCTGAACACATCCGAGTCATCAGCCACTTCTGAGTTTTCATCTTCTTCCAAACTAGGATGAAACTGATCAAGAGAATTACTTTTTACTAAAGCTACTGCTGAACTGCTACTGAAAGGTTCTTGGTCTCCCTGTAGAGAAAGTCTTCTCTGAACGTCCTGAAACAATTGGCATATAAGCAAGAGAACTATGAGCACTTGAACTATCTCAACGCACTCCATTATCTCCCACTGAATCCAGAAACAGTGAAACTCAGTTTCACATCATCAGGGACTTCTGCCATGAAATCCTCCATTTTTTCTTGTGTTGATAAAAGTACCTTGCCTCAGTAGGATAAACTTGCTCTATAGTAGCCTACTCTTATACAGAGGTGCCTAGAGACACTATGGTTACTCACAACACACCTCACCATGGATATGATTATTCTGAGTTCTAACTGGAACCAAACCTGCACCAAGGAACAGGGTAACCATACCAATCTGAGGTCAGTGGAAGAGACACACTCTCCAACTTATCCTTGAGCTCTTTGTTCCCTTGAAAGAAATAGGTATTCATTTTCTTTTGAAAAAAAAAAAAGTCTTATGATCACTTTTTATTTCACAGAGATATGGAATGAAGATAAAATCTTCTCTGGATGACCTTTGAAGCCAATGTATGGAATGGAATTTTAAACTTTGAGTCATCCTGTAGGGACAGTAGAAAGTCCCTGGGCCCTACCCTATCACCATCTAGTAGGAAAAACATTGGACAGTCCTGTAGTCTGTTGCCTATGTTATACGCGGTCTAAAAGGAAAGGCCCTTTGAGGAATAGACATGACTTTCAGTCAGAGTGAACTTGAGGGACATGGATGGAGAAGGGAAATCCTAGGCCAAAGGAACAGCTTAGGCAAATGATCCTGACCCTCAGTGATGATCAGTGTGCGGTTCACAGACCCTGGAGCTTCTCAGGCATTGAGAATCATGTAGATGACAGGTTCAGCTCCTAATGACCTTTTCTGGGCACACTGTCCTCCCAGGTGTGGGGCTCTGTCTCTGAATCTCAGAGTCCTGGGCTCTCAGCTGAGGCTGAACTCACCCCTCAGTGATTTGGTATCTGACAATCTGGTAGGAGGATTGGAACTCCTGAAACAGTTACCCTCTGGTCTGGTCTCTTGAGTTTGATACCTAACTCTTTAGTCCTGGTTTTGGTTCTAGCTGCTGGAATTGATCCTGGGGGCAGTGATCTTGGTTTTTTCTTTCTTTTTTCCAAGTTACCAAATTATTTTATTTTCTAATTCATACAGTATGAAGTTTTCTAAAGATCCCATAACAGGACGTATCATGCATAAGAAAAACTAAACATTCAACGTAAACTATCTCCTCCCCTATCTACCCTACACACAAACTAAAAAAGAGGGAAAAAAAGGGGGGAAAGAAAACACTCATTCCCCAGTAAGGAAATAATGTTTGCACTATTTTTCTGTAATGCCAGCCAAGATATGCACAAGCCAGAGAAATAGAAAGCATTTTGCTAAAATATTTGTAACAAATAATTAAGTACAAAAAATTCACAAAAGACTAGCTCCCTCTTGAAGCAGGAGCACATGGCAGTTGACACTGGAACAGATCAATCACTGGCTGGGGATTGTAAACCACATACTGATCCAGGAAGAAAGTCACATATGGTGGAAATTTTCAGTTTGAACCATTATAACATTTCCAAAGTTTGGCAAAAATTATCTTTTTAAAATTATGCAAAATTATGTAAACAGAGGTATATTTTAAATCAGTCTACATGCAACAACTCCATGTATTACAAAACCTGTTTTCATTAAAAAAACTATATAGGGAAAGACTAGTGTCATATAAGCTACCAAAAATGTTTTTCTTCCAGTCAATAGTGCCTTGCAGAAAAGGGAAAGAATAACTTCGAGTGATGGAACATGATACCCTACTTTTATATCACAAAAATTTATTAATTTACCATCAATTACCAATTTTATGGGCAAAAAAAAAAAAAATCATGCACTCCCTATACCTTGGGGTAAAAAATTTACTCAGTATCAATTTAGATAAAATTTTGCTCTTCTGTAGCATATAGATTAGCAAGATTTCCCCATTTAAATCACAAATGTGTGGGATGTTCAGATGTATATCTGCACATTAATATCACCAGTTTCTTAGATTAGCTGAAAGTTTTTTGAAACACAGAAGGGAAATTCATGATTCAAACAGGACTTAAAGAAAAATTATTCATCCATATATAATATAACAAACGGATATCCTAAGCAGTTACATGATTACTTCAAGTTCTCTTCATTATGTAATGCAAAAGAGAAAAAACCATGATTGCCTCAGAGAGCTTCTGGCCTTTACGTATAAACCACAACTGGAAAATTACGTTTACTGAGGGACATTTAATAAATGTAATGGCTCCTAGACACAAAGTTATAGAAGGAAGCAGCCATAACCATAATGTTAAGCAGTCACTATATGAACACAAGAACGAGCTCTTGGCAGCAGCACTGAACTATATTTCTTTTCAGCTAGAGATGAACTGAAAACTGCTCAACAATGAGACCCAGTCCCTGGAAATATATGCACAGGAATACATAAAGTTATTGACTCTTTCTTACAAAATTGTAATTAAAGTAAATAATAGGACATTAACAAATGCTTTGTCAATCTCTCAAAGGAGACAGCACAGGAAAAGGAAACTAGCTGGTCTAACACACCGCTCAAATTGTACAATCTTCTATCGACCCAAAAACTGGAAATAAAAGTAAGGATGTTTTATGTTCTGCTTGGCACTTTTGTGCTCTATCATTTTGTTTCTGAATCAAGTATATTAAATTAAAGCCAATCTATTACATAAATACAAAGCTACATATGTATATACTGATATTTTCTTGTTACAAAAGATGAAGAAAAATAAATTAAAAAATCAACCTGTTTCCTTTCTCCACCACATGGATATGCTCTTTTCATGTTTCTGTCCTTCAGACTGTAAAGTGCTACACTGAGTTGAGAGAAGAGTTCAATAACAGCTGCCTTCATGAGGGTCATGTTGGAAATGTGATTTCACAGAGAAAAATACTTCCACTTAAATACACAAAGATCATTGCTGGATGTCTTGAGCAGATTTTCAGAGATGGAGAAGAAAGTAACAGTGGTGGATGCTACTCTCCAGAGACTCGCACATCTACCACCATCTTTTTGTGGATATCTAGGCCACCTACAACAGCACAGAATTCTTCAAAGGATTTTCCTCCATCTCCACGCTTATCTTCATTTATTATAGTTTTGTCTACACTTTGCTATAACTGTGTATCTTTCAAATTGTTCCCAACCATCATGTTCAACTTCCCCACTGGAAATACAGCCATCTTTATCCATGGCACAGATTCGGAAAGCAAACTTTAACTTCTGCTCCTATCTCCTTTGACACTGACTTGAGAGACTCCCTCAATAAACTCTTTAAAGTCTACTTCTCCATTCCCATCTGTGTCAAATATGTCTATTACTCTTTGTACTAAAGGATTCTGTTACTCTGACAGAAACATGAACTCTTCGACACTCAAAGAACCAGAATTGTCCAAATCCAGCTTCTTAAATCTCTTTCCCAGCCTTCTAATTTCATCAACATCAAAGTGAGCACATGTCCAAAGGGCAACTTGCCTCATTTCCCATTTTGCTTGCAGGTCGCCAGCTAGCTCGCCCGGTGAAGTGTGGGTTCTGACCGGCTCCACAAAAGCTGCGGCGCCAGCGGCCCAGCTGCGTCCCTCGGACGCACCAGGGAGGTGGAAGGCGGCGCCTTGGAGCTCATGCGGGCCGGGCCAACGAGGGAGCAGGCAGGGCGGGGAAAAAGAATTAAGGTCGAGATTCAGAGAGAGAGCCTGAAGGAGAGAAGGCGGGGAGAAAGGAGAGGTGGAGAGGTAGAGAGAAGGGGAAAGAGGGCCCAGAAGACAGGGCGGCTTGGGGGGCTGCAGCCTGCGCTCCCGCGGGAGACTGACCTGCAACATCCAGGTACAAAGACCCGATGCGGGTGGGGGTGGGGTGGGGGTGGGGGTGGGGTGGTGGGGAGAGAGCGAAGCTTAGCAGCGCGGGGTGGAGGGCCGTGATCTTGGTTTTCTAGAGAAGATACACACCTTTATGCTCTGTGAATGGGTCTTAAATTAAAGAGCCACTGGCTTTGCTTGAAGTTTGACCTTGTGGCTTGTGGCCTGTATTGGCAGCTGGGCTCTGGCTTCCAGGAGGTTGGCTCATTTATTTGAGCTTTTCCTTCAGTGATGCACAGAGCCAAGATGCTACAAGTTTAACGAAGCCTAGGTTTTTCTCTTCCTATCGGTTTTCTTGTTCAGGTTCTTGTTCTGTGCACTGGGGTTGGAACCTTGAGTCCCAGGCTCTAAGTTCAGGACATGAGTCCTCTTATCTGGTCTTTGGGGTTCAGTGCTGGACCCAGAACTCAAAGTTCAGCCTAATTCTGGGGGGATCCTGTCAAGGTGTGAGAGGTGGGGAGACTAAGTATAAAAGAAGATGATAGCTCAGGACTCTTAACCAGGGAGATAACAGGAACCACTACATCAGTATCTGCTTGGTAGACCAGGGGACCAGGTCATGGTCTTCTCCCTCCTGAACTGGATGACTTTTAGAAGTTACCTTACCTTCCTGAAAAGAGACTGCTCTTTACTAAGCGGTTGGTCTTCTGAAATAACCTCACTTATCTGAGCCTCAGTTTTCTTATGAGGATCTGAATAGCACACACATGCACGGAATTCCTGTTTGGTTGACAAGCATGACTATCTTGTCCTAGCAGCTTTATTTTGAGAAAGCATGCTCCTGCCAACCTCTCCAGACCAGGGCCAACCTGTGGGACTTCCAAAAACACACTTCCAATAACACCCTAGAGGAAGTACTACCCTCATCCCCAACCAAGGGCAAGGAGTGGAGCCCTGTTCTGTGGTGGTGAAGAATGGAAATGGACCTTCCCATGTATTTCCCTACACTTTGACCCATTCAGCACACACTGACCTGGCCATCTGGCCATCCTGTCATCCTCAGGCCAGGGCAGACAAACTCCACACCACAGACCTGGAAGCACAGAGCTCTTCATCTTGTTAGCACCTCTGACCCAAAAGCCTCCACTGGGCAAATGTGAAATTGACATTCAAGAGGCAAGTACCAATTTCTTTCCAGAAAATGCCTAACTTTGGATGCTGAATTCATATAAAATGCTGAACTATGGTCGGGTAAACACTAATAGTCACAGAACTGTGCTCTTAAAAGGTACCCACAAAAAGCTGTGCTAAATGATTATCATTGGCCAGCCACCTTTAGACTTTCTAGGACCTTCAGCCTTGCCAAGTGCTGTCTCCTCCATGTCATACCTATCAGACATCCACTTCCACCCACTTGCTGCAAAGTCATTTGGTCTTTCTAGCCTATTAAATTTCCTGCCCCTTCTATAGCCCCCTCTTTCCTCTTTTGACCTGTTGCTGTTCTTACCTTTGGCCTTTTCCTGCAGGGTTTTGCCTAATCTGTGTCCCATTCTGAATTAGTTGTCCCGAGTTGCAATCATCTTTTCTCCTTCCTTTGAGATGCAGTTTCCATTGACTGGCCCATCTTGAAGAAAAATCTGGAGACTTAAGAGATTTTGACTCATGACTAAGACTTTATGGTCTGTGTGCTCTAGGACCAACCACTTATTCTGGCACAAAATAAGGCTTTTAACCCCATGTTATTTCTTCAGGGATGTTGTGAGTAGGATAGAGGGTGAAAAATGAGAATGTCAGTAGAACACCTGTAGTGAAAACCCACCTGTCACACACTTGTAATTAAAATTTAAAATTTTTTTTTCTTCTTTTTTGGGGAGGGAGGAGGCCATTTGTTGCATCACAGAGTCCTACATCATGGAGAACCATGGAACCTCTCAGTAACAGTTTAAGAGAGGTTTTCTAGGGAATTTGGGTTTGTGCTTTGTGATTTTGAGAACTCAAGCAAGAGACTGATCTGGAATGGATGCTGTCAAGAAGCAAGACATCTTGATTTTTTTCTAGAATTAGGGAGGAACACTTTCATTTGGTCTAAGGACATGCTACAAGTCAAAAAACCATGGAGCACAGTCTATAGAACTTGACCCAGAAATTAGCATCATATTTGGGGTTAATTGCTACACACATTTATTGATACTTTTTAAAATAATAATGTTTATCTTCATAATGTCAAATAAATGATAGAGAAGGCTGGTTCAGCAAAGGAAAACCATCTGGCAAAGTAATCTGTAATTTCATTTTTCTGTTGTAGTGACATGATAATAATCATGATATTATACACTGAGGAACTTAACAACTATGAAAAATTGATGCTGCATTCAGTGTTACAATTGGAAAAGACTAATGAAATCTAAGCAAAACGTTACTTTAACATGTGGAAATGTTTAGTCAAATGTATAACACTATATAATACTTATTTATACATGTTATATTAAAATTTATTCTTCTTTACTATATCATTAGAAGAACTAATGTCTAAATTTTAATGAATTTCCAAAGTCAATGCTCCTAATGAATATTAGAGATAATTAAAATTTGTTCATAGTTATTCTTTGTATTTTATTACTTAATTTTTATAAGGATGCTTTGTTTTTATTGCATATATTTAAGTGAAAACATGATGGGTTTATATTCATGTAGTGAAAGATTGTGAAATGATTACCATAGGTAAGCAAATTGAACACATGCATCAACTTCTATAGTTACTTCTTATTTATATATATATATGTGTGTGTGTGTGTGCGTGTGTGGTGTGTATTAGGAGCACCTAAAATCTACTCTCTTGGAATTCTTTTAATATGCAATTCAATATTATTTAATATTATTTATACAATATAAAAATATACAAGATGAGTAGGGTGGCCTTATAAATTGTCATGAAACCAGGGTACTTTCTGTATTTTACATCAGTATATCAAACAAACAGGTTTGTCCTGGGCTAACAGAAACATTTGTTCACCCCAGAAAAGATTCTAATAACTTCATATAGAGAGTAAGGGAGGGAGTTTTAATTGTTTCACAGAATCTGTGAGACTTCACAAGCCCAATTCACTTTGTGTCCTGTCCTATTAGAAGAGAGCGTATCCCAGACATCGAGATGTAAAGTAAATGCGTACATGTGGTATGTTTGGATTGTAGGGAACATACATCAGTTTCATCCTAATCAAATGAAAGTTGAAAGTCTAAAAACGGGAAAGACCAAGAAGTAAATTGATTTATAAGAGTTTTATTAAGTTTTTAAATTCACAGGACAAAATTCTTGGAGACTAATTTTTAACACAAGTTGTTTCAACTAAAACTGAATCAAAACCATAATTAATTCTACAAATTCAATTATGAATATGTAAATCTACCACTTTTCTTTTTTTTATTTTATTGTAAACAAATGGGATACATGTTGTTTCTCTGTTTGTACATGGCGCAAAGGCATACCATTTGTGTAATCATAAATTTACATAGAGTAATGTTGTTTGATTCATTCTGTTATTTTTTCCTTCCCCCCACCCCTCCCACCACTCTTTTCCCTCTATACAGTGCGTCCTTCCTCCATACTTGCCCCCCTCCCTAACCCTCACTCTAACCCTAACACTAACCTTCCCTCCCCCCATTATGTGTCATCATCCACTTATTAGCGATATCATTCTTCCTTTGGCTTTTTGAGATTGGCTTATCTCACTTAGCATGATATTCTCCAATTTCATCCATTTGCCTGCAAATGCAATAATTTTATCATTCTTTATGGCTGAGTAATATTCCATTGTATATATACCACAGCTTCTTTATCCACTCATCAATTGAAGGGCTGTTGGTTCCACAGTCTGGCTACTGTGAATTGAGCAGCTATGAACATTGATGTGGCTGTATCTCTGTAGTATGCTGATTTTAGGTCCTTTGGGTATAGGCCAAGGAGTGGGATAGCTGGGTCAAAAGGAGGGTCCATTCCAAGTTTTCTAAGGAATCTCCACACTGCTTTCCAGAGTGGCTGCACTAATTTGCGTCCCACCAGCAATGTATGAGTGTACCTTTCTCCCCACATCCTCGCCAACACCTGTTGTTGCTTGTATTCTTGATAATCGCCATTCTAATTGGGGTGAGATGGAATCTTAGGGTGGTTTTGATTTGCATTTCTCTTATTACTAGAGATGTTGAGCATTTTTCCATATGTTTGTTGATTGCTTGTAGATCTTCTTCTATGAAGAGTCTATTCATTTCCTTAGCCCATTTATCGACTGGATTATTTGAATTCTTGGAGTAGAGTTTTTTGAGTTCTTTATAGATTCTGGAGATTAGTGCTCTATCTGAAGTATGATTGGCAAAGATATTCTCCCACTCTGTAGGCTCTTTCTTCACATTGCTGATAGTTTCCTTTGCTGAGAGAAAGCTTTTTAGTTTGAATCTATCCCAGTGGTTGATTCTAGCTTTTATTTCTTGTGCTATAGGAGTCCTGTTAAGGAAGTCTGATCCTAGACCAACAAGGTGAAGATTTGGACCTACTTTTTCTTCTATAATCTGCAGGGTGTCTGGTCTGATTCCAAGGTCCTTAATCCATTTTGAGTTTAGTTTTGTGCAGGGTGAGAGATATGGGTTTAGTTTCATTCTCTTGCATATGGACTTCCAATTCCCCAGCACCATTTGTTGAAGAGGCTATCTTTTCTCCATTGCATATTTTTGGCACCTTTGTCTAGTATGAGAAAATTGTATTTATTTGGGTTTGTGTCCGTGTCCTCTATTCTGTACCATTGATCTACCTTTCTATTTTGGTAATACCATGCCATTTTTGTTACTATTGCTTTGTAGTTGAGTTGAAGATCTGGTATTGCAATACCCCGTTTCACTCTTCCTGCTAAGGACTGCTTTAGCTATTCTGGGTTTCTTATTCTTCCAGATGAATTTCATAATTGCTTGCTCTATTTCTGTAAGGTACACAATTGGGATTTTAATTGGAATTGCATTGAATTTGTATAGCACTTTAGGTAGTATGGCCATTTTGACAATATTAATTCTTCCTATCCAAGAACATGGAAGATCTTTCCATCTTCTAAGGTGTTCTTTAATTTCTTTCTTTAAGGTTGTATAGTTCTCATTGTAGAGGTCTTTCACCTCTTTTGTGAGATTGATTCCCAAGTATTTTATTTTTTTCGCAGCTATTGTGAATGGGGTAGTTTTCCTAATTTCTCTTTCTGAAGATTCTTCACTTATGTATAAAAATGCGTTGGATTTATGGGCATTGATCTTGTAACCTGCTACTTTACTGAATTCACTTATGAGTTCTAAGAGTTTTCTGGTGGAATTTCCAGGTTCCTCTAAATATATAATCAAGTCATCAGTGAACAGGAATAGTTTGAGTTCTTCTTTTCCAATTCGTATCCCTTTAATTTCTTTGGTTTGTCTAATTGCTCTGGCTAGAGTCTCAAGAACGATGTTGAATAGAAGTGGTGAAAGAGGGCATCCCTGCCTTGTTCCAGTTTTTAGGGGGAATGCTTTCAGTTTTTCACCATTTAGAATGATATTAGCCGTGGGCTTAGCATAAATGGCCTTTACAATGTTAAGGAATGTTCCCACTATCCCTATTTTTTCTAGTGTTTTGAGCATGAAGGGGTGCTGTATTTTATCAAATGCTTTTTCTGCATCTATTGAAATAATCATGTGATTCTTGACTTTAAGTCTATTGACATGGTGAATGACATTTATCTATTTCCTGATGTTGAACCAACCTTGCATCCCTGGGATGAAACCCACTTGATCATGGTGCACTATCTTTTCAATATGTTTTTGTATGCGATTTGCTAAAATTTTGTTGAGAATTTTGCGTCGATGTTCATTAAGGATATTGGTCTGAAATTTTCTTTCCTTGATGAGTCTCTGTCTGGTTTAGGTATCAGTGTGATATTGGCTTCATAGAATGAGTTTGGGAGGGTTCCCTCCTCTTCTATTTTATGGAATACTTTGAGAAGTATTGGAATGAGCTCTTCTTTAAAGGTTTTGTAGAACTCGGCTGAGAACCCATCTGGTCCCGGACTTTACTTTGTTGGTAGGCTTTTGATGACTTCTTCTATTTCAGTACTTGAAATTGGTCTATTTAAATTGTGTATGTCCTCCTCGTTCAGTTTAGGCAATTCATATGTCTCTAGAAACCTGTTGATGTCTTAGAGGTTTTCTGTTTTGTTGGAGTATAGATTTTCAAAATAGCTTCTAATTATGTTTTGTATTTCAATCCTGTCTGTTGTGATATTTCCTTGTTCATTCTGAATTTAGTGATTTGGGTTTTCTCTCGTCTTCTCTTTGTTAGTGTGGCTAAAGGTTTATCAATTTTGTTTATTTTTCAAAGAACCAACTATTTATTTGTCAATTTTTTGTATTGTTTCTTTTGTTTCAATTTCATTGATTTCAGCTCTGAGTTTAACTATTTCCTGTCTTCTACTACTTTTGGTGCTAGTCTGTTCTTCTTTTTTCTAGGGCTTTGAGCTGTAGTGTTAGGTCGTTTATTGTTGAGTTTTACTTCTTTTATTAAATGCGCTCCATGAAATAATTTCCCTCTAAGTACTGCTTTCATAGTGTCCCAGAGATTTTGATATGATGTTTCTTTGTTCTCATTTACCTCTAAGAATTTTTTAATTTCCTTCTTAATATATTCTGTTATCCATTCATCATATAATAGCATATTGTTTAATCTCCAGATGTTGGAATAGTTTCTGTGTTTTACTCTTTCATTTATTTCTAACTTCAATCCATTATGATCTGCTAGAATACATGGTAGTGTCTCTATCTTCTTGTATTTGCTAACATTAGCTTTGTGACATAATATATGGTCTATTTTAGAGAAGGATCCATGTGCTGCTGAGAAGAAAGTGTATTCACTCTTGTTTGAATGGTATATTCTATAAATATCCGTTAAGTCTAAATTATTGATTGTGTTATTGAGATCTATGGTTTCTTTGTTCAATTTTTGTCTGGAAGATCTGTCCAGTGGTGAGAGAGGCGTGTTAAAATCACCTAGTATTATTGTGTTATGGTCTATTTGGTTTCTGAAATTGAGAAGGATTTGTTTGACATACATGGATGAGCCTCTGTTTGGGGCATAGATGTTTATGATTGTTATATCTTGCTGATTTATGCTTCCCTTAAGCAGTATGAAATGACCTTCTTTATCCCTTCTGACTAACTTTGGCTTGAAGTCCACATTATCTGAAATGAGGATGAATACTCCAGCTTTTTTGCTGAGTCCATGTGCATGGTATGTTTTTCCCCATCCTTTCACCTTTAGTCTATGGGTATCTTTTTCTATGAGGTGAGTCTCTTGCAGGCAACATATTGTTGGATCTTTCTTTTTAATCCAATCTGCCAGTCTATGTCTTTTGATTGATGAATTCAGGCCATTAACATTCAGGGTTATTATTGAGATATGATTTGGTTTCCCGATCATTTGGTTCATTTTTTAAATTTTGTTTATTTGTTTGACACAACTTGTTTCCTCCTTTATTTGACAATTCCTTTAGGATAATTCCTCCCTTTGCTCATTTGCTTCTTTGTGTTTCATCTCTTCCTCATGGAATATTTTGTGAGAATGTTCTGTAGTGCTGGCTTTCTTTTTGTAAATTCTTTTAGCTTTTGTTTATCATGGAAGGATTTTATTTCATCGTCAAATTTGAAGGTACGTTTGCAGGGTATGAGATTCTTGGTTGGCATCCATTTTCTTTCAGGGCTTGAAAAATGTTGTTCCAGGCCCTTCTAGCTTTTAGGGTCTGGATTGAAAAATCTGCTTATATCCGTATTGGTTTCCCCCTGAATGTAATTTCTCTCACAGCCTTTAAAATTCTGTCTTTATTTTGTATGTTAGGCATTTTCATTATGTGCCTTGGTGTGGGTCTGTTGTAATTTTGTGTATTTGGAGTCCTATAAGCCTCTTGAACTTGATTTTCCATTTCATTCTGCAGATTTGGGAAATTTTCTGATATTATTTCGTTGAATAGATTGTTCATTCCTTTGGTTTGTTTCTCTAAGCCTTCCTCAATCCCAATAATTCTTAAATTTGGCCTTTTCATGATATCCCATAGTTCTTGTAGATTCTGTTCATGATTTCTTACCATCTTCTCTGTTTGTTCAACTTTGTTTTCAAGGTTAAATATTTTTTCTTCAATGTCTGAGGTTCTGTCTTCCAGGTGTTCTATCCTACTGGATATGCTTTCTCTGGAGTTCTTAATTTGGTTTATTGTTTCCTTCATGTCAAGGATTTCTGTTTGGTGTTTTCAATATCTCTAACTCTTTTGAAATAATCTTTTGCTTCCTGTATTTGCTCTTTTAACTGTCGATTGGTGCGATCATTCAATGCCTGCATTTGCTCTTTCATCTCATCGTTTGCTTCCCTGATCATTTTAATTATGTACATTCTGAACTCCTTTTCTGTCATTTCTTCTGCCATGCTGTCATTGGGTTTTATTGATGTACATCTAGATTTGTTTGCAGCATTTTCTTTCCTTGTTTTCTCATATTGTTCAGGTATCAGTGGACCGCTGAGATATTGCAGATTTCCTTTATTGACTTACAATGTCCCTGACGATTTCTATATATATATCCCCTCTTAGCCTTCAGTAGGCCGAAGTCTTGGAGGAAGTTGATAATGCAGTGCTCCACAAGGAATCTGCCTCTCTAGGAGTGGAGGCCTTCAGGTGGGGTATATTCCCTGCTAGTGGGCAGAGGTGCCTCCACTTGTTGACCAATGGTCATCCAAAGGGGAACTAGTCTGCGGGCTGAGGCAAGGCCTGTTTGGGCCTGTGTCTCTGGTTTTACCGTCCTTGTGGGGAAACCTCACCCGACAGGGAAGACTCACCCGGTGGGGAGGTCTCGCTGGTCAGTTCCCTTCTAGAGGTTCCCCTCAATTTACAGCTACCGCCTGGGCTGGGCTGCCTTTCTCTGCAAAGTTCCCAGGGGCCCGGCCCTACCTGCTGGGCCTGGGAACCTCACCCTTCGCAGATGAATCTCCTTAGGCTGCCCCTCCTCAGAGAATCTGCCCGCAGTCCTGGAACCTTCGCTCCGCCCCTAAGTCCTGTCTCTGTGCAGCTCTTCCACCAGAAGCCTCCTAGATCCTGGGACCCTGCTCTGCCCCTAATCGCCTGGCTATGCGGCCCCTCCTCTGAGCAGCCACCTGGGGCTCCGTACAATCACTCTGAGTCCCAGAGACTTGCCAGACACCTCTTCCTCCAGACAGCTGCCCAGTGTTCCGGTGCGGTCACTAGGAGTCCAAGCAACTCACTGCATGCCTCCTCCCACCAACCACTCGTAGCCCGGGGCAATCAATCACTCCAAGTCGAAATGACCCTCCCTGTTCCTCCTCCTCCTCCAGGTAACCCCCCGGGTGTTCAGGAGCGGTCACTCTGAGTGGCTCTGAATCCACGTGACCCGCTGCACGCGTCCTCTGGGCAACCGCCTGGAGCTCTGGTGCGGCTACTCGAGACCAAGCGACCCACCGCGCTTCTCCTCCAGGCAGCCCCCTTGTGTTCAGGAGCGGTCGCTTTAAGTCCAAACAACTCACCACTCACCTTCTCCTCTGAGCAGCCGCCTGGAGCTCTAATGCAGTCACTGCAAGTCCAAATGACCCGCCGCGCTCCTCCTCCTCCTCCTCCTCCTCAGGGCAGGCCCCTGTGTTCAGAAGTGGTCTGAGTCCAAACAGCTCGCTGCGCCGCTTCTCCTCTGGCAACTGCTGTAGCTCTGGTATAGCCACTCCGAATCCAAGCGGCCACGCTCCTACTCCTCCTCGTCCTCAGGGGTCCTCAGGGCAGGCCCCATTGTTCATAAGCGGTCGCTCTAAGTCCTAACAGCTCGCCGCGCGGCTTCTCCTCTGGCAACTGCCTGTAGCTCTGGTATAGTCACTCTGAATCCAAGTGGCCATACTCCTCCTCCTCCTCCTCCTCAGGGCAGGCCCACGGTGTCCTGAGTCCACACAGCTCTCCTCGTCGCTCCTCCCCTGGGCAGCCACCGGAGCCCCAGTGGTTGCTCCGAGTCCCAGCGCTGTGTTGAGCATCCTCCTTTACGACGCTCCCAGTTGTCCGAGTTCACTGCTCCAGTGAGGGGAGGGGCGTCTCGCCGGCAGCTCTACTTCACAAGTTCCCTGCGTTCCAGGACCACCGTCCCATCCGGGATGCCTCCCCAATGGGAGAGACTCACCCGGCTGCTTTGAGTTGGTCCCAAGTCTCTCAATTTCTCCTCTTTGGAATCCTGAGTCCTGGAGCAACATGAAATGCAGCCACCCTCTAGGCCGCCATCTTGAAACTCCCTACCTTTTCAGTAGATTTGAATTTGTGACTTAGGATAAGATATATGCTTTTTATTTTGTAGATGATAAACTTGAACCTTTTCTTAATAGATTTATTAATCATATCAGAAAAAAATTTTAAAAATTGGTTTTACTCATCCTAGCTATATTGGGGCTTTTAATCAGGACATGCATGATAAACTGTTTAAATATATTAGAGATAGAATCCAATCTGTTAAACTAATAGTGTTACACACTCACCACAATCTTCTCTATACTAATAATAAATCAATGACTTGATTATGTACATAAAACCAGTGTGGAATGTGATTGGTTCACATATTTGACTCCATGGAAATGTTATAGGCCTGACTATATGGGCAATGACTTAAACAGACTCCATTTTATCTTGAGACTCCATGTTATGTAGGAAGTGCTTCTCCCATGGAACGCCCAGTTGCTTTACATGACTTGTTTGGCAATACAAAATGACGAAATGACAATTCTTGTATAATGAAAAGTTGTTCTCCTTTTGATTCCTAGTTTCCTAAACAATGTACAATGTTAATGGTGATGTCAATAGTGATTGTTTAGATATTAGTAAACATTCTTTAGTTTGTACCTAAGTAAGGTCATTTTGCCCCACTTCCCCCTCTGCTAATGATTTCAGATCCCATGATGTTAGTTTGTAATTTTAAATCATAGCAACAGACACTTATGATTAATATACTGATTTATGGTATTAAACCCCCTGCAACCCTATGGATGGGGCTGTTCTCCCAATAGCCATTTTTGGGACATTGTGTGAGACAGTCAGCTGTCCAGCTTAATAAAGACTCTCAATTTTGGACTTTGCAGTGGTGATTAATGTGTTCTCAATGTGAGCCCCATAACAATCCATGATTGCTTTAGGGAACGAAGAGAGGCAAGCACATGTGGGAAACATTTTGTGCTCATGTCATTATTATAAAAGGGATTTTTTTGGATTATTTACACTAGAACCCCAAGCCATTACAATCAAAGTCTATTCATTCCTTTCTGATTTTTTTCTATTTCCCCTGGCCTTTTCCTTTGAAACTTTCTAACAAGCAGATATCTGGGCAAAATGCACAGCCCAGTGGAGGTGCTGGATCTTGCCTGCTATCTCAAGTGTCGGGGAGGCTGAGGGAGGTGGTTCTCAAGGGCAAAGCCAGTTTCCCTAAAGTGGAGAATGCCTAAAAAACTTAGCCATTTTCTGTACATATAAATAGGCAAAGGGAAGAGACAGTTGCTCCTGGTGTCTGTGATCACAGGCACAATATTTGCTAGCAGGAAAAGAACAAAAACCTCATCAAAATTTTAAACTTCCAGTAGTTATTTTTCCAGCAATTCTTCTCAATATTTATTACAGTGTGATTCGTTGCACTAAGTCATATACATTGGACTCTCATTCATTCACATCCATTCAACAACTTTCTCCCCTGGTTTCAATCCTTCTCAAAGAAATGCCTACCTTGGTTACCAGTGCTCCTGTGACAATACAGCAAAAGACCCACAAGCTATAATATTCAAAGTGGAAGGGGATGGTATCCAGCATATTGGGTTTGAAGAGTGTGGAGGTTCCAGGCTCCGGTATGAGAATGTAATTTATTTCTTTTGCCAGGGCGTTTTTCTGGACCTTAGGCAACATGGGTTTTGATGAGGAGCTTCCCTGACATCTTGGCTGCCCTGCAGATATTGCCTGATGTCACAGTGGGCTGAATAACCACC
Source organism: Sciurus vulgaris (assembly GCF_902686455.1). NCBI lineage: Eukaryota > Metazoa > Chordata > Mammalia > Rodentia > Sciuridae > Sciurus > Sciurus vulgaris. The sequence goes on from NC_136464.1 coordinate 77,978,181, forward strand.
TGATTATGTCAGAGTTCCCATGGCAACCAGAGAGGCTTCGGGTCGTGGTCACTTCAGATCAAGATTCAAGACAATCGCCAGCTCAGCTCTGATTGTAAGAGGGAAGATGAAGTAAGCAAGTACCAGGGGCCTGCTGTTTTCAAGAAATGCGATCCTAACATCCTCACCCAAAATCAGAGGAGCCAGGGTGTATTGGGGGCGTGGCCCCATGGGCCTTTGATTGATCCAGCTCCATCCAGGACAAGAGACCCTGCTGAAGACTGTCCACACTACTCTCCAGGTCCACTAAGTGGTGCTGTTTTTGTTTGGTTGCACCAGGCAAACCACCAGGTGGCTGCCTGGCCACCCTGATTCTGCTGCAGGCATTGATCAGCTTCAGGTTTAGTGGACGAGGAAGGGATTTAGGGGTGCAGTAGTGCACGTGGGTCACCCAACTTATCACCACCACAAGCTGCTTTGCCCTCTCCTCCAGGTCTGGGCTCACCCAGGATTTTGCTGAGTCAGAAAACTGATTTAGGGCCCTACCAGCCACGTGGAATTATGGCAGTTGACAGCTAAGAAACATAACACCAACTCTGGTGGGATGCCACTCCTTCCTGGAATGTCCAAACAGGAGACAGAGGATCCTGAGAAGATTGATTTCTCAGTGGATGGGGTGACTGCTGTGATCCCTAATGAGGAGAGGAGAAAGTCAATCACTCACCATGTGGGATGGAGGATAGGAGAGAGCCAACACGTGAGGAGGGATGTTCTGTGCTCACTCCACCTGCCTGGAACCACCTCCTTTCCTCCTGCCTTACAACAAGGCTGCACTCAGAAATTCTCCTCATATGTGTTTCCAAGGGGCCCTTCAATTCACCTTTGGATGCAGAAATATCTGACCAATTTGTCTTCACATAAGGATTCATCCTCTTGATCTGACTATAGCCGGTCTGGCACAAGGCCCTCTGTGACAATGATAAGGATCATTTTACCAGCCCCTGGAGGACACAGACTACAGTCAGTGTCACAGACACTGGCACAATGATGCTCCAAATAAGTGAAATTGATGGATTAAACAAGTGCCTGATGATGGCATGATGAACACAGTTTTAAAAAGCATAATACTATTTTTGAACATGCATCATGCTGAAAGAGAGGAATGTTACACTGGTTCAAAGCTGAATATTCAAAAAGGGAAGAGTAAAGGACATTTTTGGGTCACTCAAATCAGAAGCTGTTGGAGACACAAACCAACTTCAGTGAAGGGACACTAAAAGAAATTGTTATGTACAATGGTTTCCCAAACAATTCCAGGACATTTCTTCAGCTTCAAAATACTATACAAACACAGAAAGAAGTAATTGCAAGATCATTCTGTAAGCAACGATAAGTACAAAAAATAGTTTAACTAGCAAAGGACATCAATCCCCTTGCAAATCCTTGTTCTTTCCTATTGCTTGCAAGGAATAGCTGATTACACATATGCTGATTTTGCTTCTCTGGCACATGACCTATGAAGAAAGGCTTTCCTTCCATCACATCAACTACACACACTTAAATTTAAACAAGTACAAAATTGGAAATGCAGCACTGAACAATGGCTCTCAAAATAAATAGTGCAACAAACATCAGATATTTCAACAAAAATAGCAATATTTGTATTTGCTAAAATACAAAATACAGATCCAGTATGGGCAAAACCTGAATTTCAAAAACAGATAAATTTGAAGAATAACTAATGATGTGATACAATTTACTGAGCAGAAAAAACAGTTACTAAACCATTTACAAAAATCAAAATCCTTTTTTCCTCTAATTCTTTATATTCGCCACAAACATGCCACATACCTAATATTTCTGATTTCATTCTTTCAGTGTCAGTTCTTTGAAATAAAGTTTCTTCTGTCATTACTTATTCGAGGAAGTACAATTAAATAATTCACAGAACCATGGTAATGATGAGAACACCCCATCCTTCACCCATTTCTACACAGCATCTCTTAAGAACATCCATCAAAATTAACAAAAGTCTATGCAAATGTTTCATTAGTATGGATCCTCAACCTCCAATGATACAGGGCAACCAGGTTTTAAATGATATCAATTTTAAATGCTTCCTGAATGATATCATCAGAAGCTAATATAATTCAGAAGCCCCAATTCATATAATTCTTTAATAAAATAATATCTATCATAATGCAAATCACAGCAGAAAGAGAAAATTCAGAGCAGCTTTCTTTTGTCTTCACCTTTTGGTCTCCCAGTTGACATTGAAGTTGACTTGGAAAACACCCAGCTGTAGAAGTCCACTTCATTTGCAGGGAGGCTCAGTGTATGCTCCAGAGGGATTCTACCTTGCATAGACTACTGCAGTTAATATTTTGAATTTCATGCCATTAAACCCTGCTGAGCATTTTCTTCTTCAAGAACTTCCTGATTAAATACCCACATCAGCCTATTCCTGAGAATGTTATAACCTATCAGTTCCTAAGAGTCGTCTAATCTACAGGAAATCCTTAGGAAATCCACATCACTGGGGAAGCACTGTTGACTGCGGCCACAGCTCCATGCTGAAAACCGTCTTTGGAATGAGCTTCCACTTAAAACTTGTTTTTTCCAACCGTGTTCTATTCACTTGATTTAAAAGAGGAAAAAATGCTGAGGAAATTTGAGCATTGGCATTATCTGCAGAGGCTCTCTAAGGTAGGCAACTAGATCCTATTCCGTCTGACTCTTAAATACTTTGCAGAAAAACCGTCCCAAGGCAAAGTCAAACAATTTAGAATGAATTTTATATTTCACTTTTGAGAACAATCCTTTAAGAAACCTTGGTTGCGTGCCATGACCCACAGCCCTGAGAATTATCATGAGAGAAAGATTTAACCCTGTTTAAGAAGGAAAACGTGGGGCTGGGTTGTGACTCAGTGGTAGAGCACTTGCCTAGCATATGTGAGGCACTGGGTTTGATTCTCAGCACCACATATAAATAAATAAATAAAATGTCCATCAACAACTAAAAAATATTAAAAAAAAAAAAAAAAAAAGAAGAAGAAGAAGGAAAAGTTGTAGCTGAACACTGAGCAGACATTACTTTGATGCCTTTGGAAGATTCTGAGGTTCACTGGCTCTTCAGTATTGGTCAAATTCCAACCACTCTTGATCCTGTTACTTCTTTTGCTTACTTGCATGTGTCTATAGCATCAGTTGTCATTGCAGCTTTTAATCTGTTAGGACTGAGAATGAGATGATTATAATAAATTGGTTCAAAGTGAGGGCTTGAAGGGTTTTCTTATGAGTCACTGCATAAACTTTTATGCTAGGATTTTTTGATATTGGCTTTCCTCAAAGACTTTTTTATTTTCTCATTCATTTCATCTTGATTTGTGACAGTTTGAGAGACCAGTCAACAACTTGATAGATAAGGTGGTGGTTTATTTTTAATAAGTTACAGTTGTGCTTCCAGAAGAATTATCATCCCATTGTTGTTTCACTATAAAAACAAAAAGAGGTAGGTTTTGGTCTGGCACTAATTTTCTTCAACTTTTATTATTTTTTGAAGTTATTAGATCTCTGGAATATAGAAAAAATACATTTTAATCTTTTTCTTTATCATTTGATGATATTGTGACATTAGTCCAGTTATGTAAGACAATGTAGACCTTAAATAAATTACCTGCAGATTACTAATGGTGTTCACTGCACCACCAAAAGGAATTTTTGTGAAGATGAGGTGAGAATAATGAATATAAATTTTTTTGGAAGTAGGATATAATCCTACATATAAAATATGCAGCAATAAATCTAATTGTTTTGTCTCTAGAGATTGACTTTTCTAAAAATGGATTTGATATGTACATAAGATTTTTCTTAACTATGTTGAGTTTCCACTAGGAATTTTGCATTCCAGTGATTAATTTACTTTGAGAGGTAGTAGTTACTTGGCACAACAATTTGCACAAGTTACTTTTCTCTAAGGACCATTTACTATATGACCACATCATTACTAAGTCTGCACTATTTATTGTGATTCACTGTCATCAGTGCTGCAGTATGGTAATTTAATTTTTTTCAGTTATTGTCTTCAAAAAAAATTTCTTAAAATCCTTAAGTATTACTATTAGATTATTTGCAGAAATTTTTGCTTTCTACCTATTATGTACTTTGATTTTTTTAATTTAATTTTATTTTTATTCTTATTAGTTATACATGACAGTAGAAAGTATGTTGACATAGTATACATATAAGGAGTATAACATCCTATTCTTCTGGTTGTATTTGATAGGGATTACATTGGTAGTGTATTCATATGTGCACATAAGAAAGTAATGTTTGATTCATTCTACTGTCTTTCTTATGCTCATTCCCCCTCCCTTCCCTTCATTCACCTTTGTTTAATTCAAAGTATGCCTTTTAAGTCTCACACTTAGCAGAAACATTAGGGGCTATGGCATATTGTTAAAATAATTGAAAATGACTATTCTCAGTTTACAAATAATGCAATGTAAGACTTCTTGAGATGACTTTTCCCCAAAATACCCTATAAAATATCACTTACTGAAAGATGTAAACAGTAAAGGTGAATCATGGTAATTGATTGGTGAAATTGAGTAAAAGGAGGAATTGAAATACTGCTAGTACATTATAAATTTGAGTATTATGTCATCAAGATTTGTCAAATAGTGGTTCTCAAATGGGGTACATGATATTTCTGAGGAAGACCAGTGTAGTTTAAGAACACTTATCATTTTCGTGTATGTAAAACATGGATTGTTCATAGTAAAATATAGGAAATAAAATTTAAACTTTATATGATAGGAATATTCAGCATATTAAGTATACACTGAATATATATTGGCCTTTTGGATCTCTTCTGAGGTGTGGTGTTTATCAGGAAAGAACTTTTTTAGAGCTTTGAAAATATAAGTTGATTATTTGTGATATCATCCATGTTTTAGTGCCTTGCTTCACTACAGAAAGGTTCATTAGATGTTTATTCATTCACTAAAATGTTTATACTTTTCAACTTCTGAATATGGGGATATTCTTTATTTCTTTTAACTTTTGTGATTTGGAAATTGCTGTTAGTTTGTAATAGAATTTGGCTAGTAGTAGTGTATGGGTTATTTTTTATTATAAAGCCAGCCTTGACATTCATTTAATTGTAACAATTTGCTCCATTTTCATAAAATTGCTTGGTATAGTTTGAAAATTATGGGCATGGTACTTTTTTTTTTGCATGGTACTCTTTATGATTACATTTTTACACAGTTTTATGTATTAAAACTAAATGCAACACAAATATTTGTTTCCATATTGTACAAATCTATTGATGATTTGAGTTTAAATTGTATTTTTTTGTATATGACATATAAATGATTTTTTGGCAGGAGATTTAAGGTTTGGAACTGACTGAGAAATATTCTTTATCTGTTGGAAACAGACTTGCAGCAGTGAGGGTTATCACACTTCAAATAGTCTCCTGATACAGTTCTATTTCATTGTCATGATGTAAGCACAAATTTTGTTTAGATTTATCATTAGAAAAAAGTACAATGCAGTTATGAAGGATACCCTACATCTTATTTCTGTTGCATGGTCTTATGAGGATAATGAATTCTAGGGTCTGAAATATTTCTTTGATAGATCCTAAAGAGTGTCCTTAGATATATATGGCATGAACAAATGTCTAAAATGGTAAACTAAAAAGTAGGGATGTGTGAAATCACAAGCAAAAAAGATTTTTTTCATTTGCTTGGAAAGAAAACCAGTATTGCTCTTAATAGTTTTACATGTCATTAAACATGTCACATACTTTCTTATAATATTGGAGCCTCCCTTGTGAACTGAGGAGACAGACATTACTATTCACATTTGGCAGAAGGAAAAAAAAAAAAAAAGAATGCTTCAGTTGCTTTCTAAAAGTCATATTCTAGTTCCAAAGATTATGAATTTCTTGAGTATAGGTAAAAATGTTTGAATGAATGAAGGAGTAAAGTTGGGAAGCTAGGAGCAAGAATAAAAGTTTTCTGGAACGAGGCAGTGGAATTATTTCATCTATTTCCCACCACCAATATTTATAGCATCATTCATAATTGGCTTTCTAGTGCATCTTTGTCAGGGCATTTTACCAATGAGCTACATCTCCAACCCTTTAAAGAATTTTTTAAACTTTTGAGACAGAGTCTTGCTAAGTTGCCAGTCTGGCCTTGAATTTGTGATCATTTTCTTCAAAAGAAGTCAAGCCAAAACTTAGTGGGTTCAAAACACAACCATTTATTTAAATACAATTTTGTGAGTCAGTCACAGATTTTCTGATTTTTAGCTAAGTTCAGTCTAGTGAACCGATGATGGCCAGTGGTTCTGTTTCATATGTGGGTGTCAGCTGGACTGAGGAGAATTAAGACATGGGCCTATAATTAGACAGGCCAGCCAGGGGTTGTTCAAATAAGCAGAAATTATAACATTCCCAATTGTAAAAAGAACAGAAGCTTCAAGGCCTACTGAAGCACAGAACTACATGCGTTATTCATTTGTGCCACATTAGTATTGGTCCTAACAAGTCACAAGTCCAACCCAGTTTCAAGGAGTGTGAAAATAGTCTCTATTTTTTTACACAAAAGAAGCTGCTACTTACTTTGCCATCTATGACACAACTTGCCTCAAGCGCTCTTCACTCAGACAATGACCAACTAAAAAAAATACACATCATGATTTCTTGATTAATTTCAGAATGAATTTGAAAAAAAACAAAACAATAAAAGGCAACAAAACAATACTGTTCAAAATAAAAAATCCTCTGTCTTTAGTCAATACTTATGAGCTCCTAAATAAATCCCTCCAGAGGTTTCTTTTAGGTCTTTGATAGAGCAATTTATTGGAAAAAATTAGTGAAGAACTCCAGTTGCAGATTTCTGTCATGCTAGGTAATCAGGGAGTGCATGTGTGCATGTGATATGTATGTGCACATAATGTGTCTTTATATAATCGTCAGATAAAGACTGATGTTTTGGACTGAGTGGAAACAGAGGTATTTTTCTTTGTTTTGTTTCTTAGTACTATTCATCTTCCTTCAAAGTTAAATAAAGAGGCACCCAGCCTCCTACATACACAGTTTTGGGACCCCTTCTCACAAATGCTCCGTTGCTCTATTTATTTTCTAGAATGTGATGCTAGCACAGCTCGCTTACTAAAGAGCAGCTCTCAAATCAGAATTAGAATGCATCAAAAAGTGTAAGTTCTCTCTCTTGTTCCTAAAGCAGCTTAAAGTTAGGAAATGGTGAAGATCAGCTGAATATTTATTGAATACATTTAATTTTCTAGTACCTGGATAGGCATTTCTTTTATTCTGATATCATGAAATCCTCACCACCCCCCTTAGGTAGAAATGGAGGCAAAAAGGAAGTTAAAGTTTTGTTTAAATGCACAATAGAGCTAATAAGTGGTAGAATTGGGTTATAAATTGATATCAGTATGATTTCAGAGACCCTAATACTGTACTTTGATCTTTTCTCACTTGAAAATGGTATGTATGCCTCTTTGTTATACGGGTGTCTAGCCCTGGCAACAGGACCATACTTGTTCTTTCTGACCTGGGCCAAATACTACAAGACATTTCTATTTAGTCTTGAGTTAACAGTATGGTAGAATTCAGATTGCAGTTCTAGACTTCTTATCAAAAGGACAAAGGATATGTGCTAAGTTTGTCCCTTCATTTTAAGGTTTCCAGCTTTAAATAAAAGATAAGATACCAGTTAAATTTGAATTTCAGGTAAAAAAGAGCAAAATTTTTGGTATTAAGTATATTTCAAAAATTGCATGGGAGTTTACATGGATTGAAAAATTCATTATCTAAAATTCAAATTTAACTGCATGTAGCTTTATTTTATCTGGCAACTCTATTCTGGAAACCTTTTTACCCCATGACATACAGTGGCCAGGGGTTAAAGACAAGCACACGTCACTTACTTTTCACATTTTAGTACTGTTATTGTCTGAGAGCAAAAAGGTTGGAAAGTTGGAAAGAAGTTATTCTGGAATAGTGGCAAAACCAGGAACTTTAACAGTGCCAAGACTGTGTGTGCCCAGTTCCAGGTCCATGGCCACTGAATGCTGAAGAGAATCAGGCCATCCAGAGTCTGGTCAAACACTCTGCCTTCCTAGGCATGACAGACAAGGAGAACGAAGTCCAGTTTGGTGGAACATGACAGGAAGGAGAGTGAGCTACCAAAAACTGGAACAGGGAAGAGTCCAACAACGCTGGCCCAGGGGAACACTGTGCAGATGCTTCAGGACAAAGGTGGAATGATGCCTACTGCTCCTCCTCCTTTCTGTCTGCAAGTTCTCTGCCTGAAGGCAATGTGCCCCTTGGCTCCCCTTGTGCCTTCACTGCACCCCAAAGACTTATATTCTGCTCTGAAGATGAAGACAGCAATTTCCCCGTACCTAGTACTGAGTTGCTCCTTTTTTGGAGCATTGGAGAAGATGAGGAGAAGGGATTGAATCATGGGATGTGGCTGGGGGAGAGAAATGAGAATGAGATTGGTAATGGTGCAATATAGGTTTTCTAGTTCAGCCCAATCACTAATAATGGTCCTAACAGAAATTAAAAAATCATGGTGATAGTATTACTAGAAGCACCATGGTAATATTAATAATATATATTAATGTTACCTTGAGCCAGAATGTTACATTTTTGTATCTTACAATGATTATCTACACATATGTATATTTACTTGTTAAAGTAGCAAAAATCAAAATGAGTTCATTTTTCTATTTACTACAGAGCTCTGTTATGCTCTCTTTTCTCTCTGGGTAGAGGGCTTCCAGGGTAATGAAGTCCCTATACTAACTTCTTCCATGGCTTCTCAGCAGTCTCAAATATCAAGAGGACCTAATATGTCATGTAGCTTTATCTCTGAACTCTAGTTCCTTTTAAACTAGGTAAAGTATATAAATCTCATGTGAGCAGATTCCTGATTTCTCTCACACATACACACCCAGGTAGCCATCTTATAGGTTAATCTACAGGACAATTTCAGTATCCTAGAAACCCCTTTATAACCCCTCCAGTTGATATTCTCAAAGGTAAATAGATGTCTAACCCCTATCATCATGCATTAATTTTATCTGTTCATGCTACATATGCAATCATCCTATATGTTCTATTTTATATCTTGTTCTTTATTCACTCTAGAGTCTAGCTGTGGGATATTTACATTGTTACATGCAGCAGTAGTTTGCTTTCATTGCTATGCAGAATTGCATTATACAAATGTACCTCAGTTTACCTCTTTTATTATTAACGGACACTTGGCTTATAAATTTTGACCATTAAGAGAAACAAAACTTTCATGAGCATTTCTGTGTGTTTTTTTAGTTCACATGGTATACTAATTTCTCTTGGCTATCTACTCAGGGCAGTGTCAGCAGGTCACAGGGAAAACATTCATTTAGCTTCAGTAGGTTCTGCTAGTTTTCCAAAGTGATCATACAGACTTAATACTCCCATCAGCAAAGTGTGTCAGTTCTAGGTATGCCACATCCTTGTGAAGAGGTGACACTTTCAGTCCTTGTAATTTCACCATTCTCATGAATGCAAAGTTTTACGTCCCTATGGTTGAATCTGTTTTCCCACATATCATAATATTGAACAATTTTCATATGCTAATCAGATACCCAGACATCTTCTCTTATGAGATACCTATTAGAGTCATTTGAGTTTTGTTTAGACAATATGTTTTCAATTGTTATTTTACATTCAAAATATAGTTTTTGTTTATGTATATCACAAGTATTCTTCCAGTATTTTACTTACTTCTAGTGGTTGGCTTTCAATGAAAATAATTTTAAGAAAATCTCCTTTACTCATATTTTTCTTTTGAAGTTGTGCTTTTTGCACATAATTTAAGAAATCATTGCATGTTCCCAAATTGTGAAGATATTCTCCTTTACATTTTTTTGAAAGCTATATTGCTAAACTTCCACCTATCCCTAAAACATATGTACTTGATACAGCACTAATTTGTTTGAAAACCATTTTTCCTCCCTTAATTGGAGTGGTGCATTTTTTCCACATCAGCTGACTATTTAATGTGTGGGTCTATTTCTGGACTTTCTATTCTATTCTTCCAGGTCCTGTGTGTTGATTCTTGTGTCAAACACTATACTCTCTTAATTATTGTGCATATATAGTAGAAACTGACATCTGGCTGTGGAAGCCTCCCAGGTTTTCTTTCTTTTTAAAAAGATTTAAGATGATTAAAATCTTTGAGTCAGCTTCTCAACTTCCACAAAAACCTGATGCCATTTTCATTAGGACTGCATTAATCCTACCAGTTAACGTAGGCAGAATGGACAACTTACTACTGAGTCTTCAATGATCATAGTGTATTTCTTCATTAACTAGGATTCCTAAAATTTTCTTGGTATGTTTGAGGATTTTAACTTAGTATTTTGTTTTGGTGGAATGAGAGGTTTTTAAGAATAATGTATTTATAATAATTATTTTCTACTGTTACATATAGAAATATAATTAATTTGTATATGATCCTATTATGTTTAGTAAACTCAACATGTTCATTATTTTAATTCTAGTAATTTGTAGATTCTTCTAGTTTTCCTACATACATACCAGGTGATCTAAAAATGTGGGAGTTACTTCATTCTTCCTTTTCTTTCCCTCTTCACTTCCTTTTTCTTTTTTCCTCTTTTTCTTGCCTCATTGCCCGGTTAACAATTCCAATACAATGCTGAATGAAAGTAATGAGAGTGACCATCCTTTCCCTGTTCCTTAAACAGACTTCGTTTATTTCAGTATTTAAGATTTAGGTTTTTATCTTTTTAAAAAATTTAAGTGCCTATTGACCTCAACTCCTTTCTCTTCCCAGCAATTTTCCTGTACTTCAGGGGCTTATTAAAGTCCCATTGTCCATCAATCTGTTAGTGCTTTCCTTGAATGTAGTCTTCAGTATTGAGCTGAGAGAAGATCTGATGGGTCTTAGGACTAGCTGTCCTGCCCATTTTTACCATGCTGACCTAGATTGTTGTCAGTAGATCCCCCATAATGGGGTAAAGCCTCAAAACAATATGCTTAAATCAGCTTATTTCCAATTCTTCTTTGCATCTCTCTCTCCTAGGAGAATGTCCAAGACCCAAGACCTGCTCAGCAAATTCCTCAGTAATATTTAGCCATTCCTCAAATAATGCCATATGTCAGAGCTTAATATTTGCCAATCTTGAGAAAATCTGAATATCCCTGAAAATGTTCCTGGACATATACTAAATAATCTTTTAAAATCTTGGCAGCATTATAGTCTTCTGGGTAAAAGATTTGAACTGCAACAGAAATTATTAGGAGGAATTTTACCTAGAGAACTTGTCAATAAAAGCTCATATCACTTCCTTAATTAGAAGTCAAATAATAAGTAGAAATGATAAACACTGTAGAATCTTAGTCTCAGGTCCAAAACTGAAAGGTCAATGAAGACACTTGTGATATTGTTTTGCCTCAGAGAATACAGGATCAGGAAGAAACAATTGAAAGACCATATATAACAAAATGTTTCAGAATATGGATAAATAGGCTTACATGATGTTATGGTTTGGGTGTGAGGTGTCCTCCCCAAACTCACATGTGAGACAATGCAAGAAAGTTCAGAGAAGAAATGACTGGGTTGTGAGAGTCTTAACCCAATCAGTGAATTAATCCCCTGATAGGGATTACCTGAGTGATAACTGAAGTGTTAGGGTGTAACTGAAGGAGGTGGGAACTGGGGCATGGCTTTGGGATATATATATTTATATCTGGTGAGTGGAGACCTCTCTCTCTGCTTCCTGATCATATGGGAGGTGTTTCCCTTTGCCACACTCTTCTGTTCTGCCTCACCTGGAGCCCTGAGGAATGGAGCTGGCCTTCTATGAACTAAGACCTCTGACGCCATGAGCCTTCTAATGAACTTTTCCTCCCCTAAAATTGTTCTGATTAGATCTTTTAGTCACAGTGGCAAAAAAAAGCTGACTAGAACACATGACTACGGTCTTCTCTCCCAGTTCCTAGCCAGTGTTATGTGATCAGGCCCTTCCTTTTCTGGCCTTTCCCTGGAGAGTCACATTCTTCATATCTAACCCAACTCAGCATCACTCACAGATGCCATGATTTCCATAGATAACCCAACTGAGCATCACTCAGAGATGCCAAAAGACAGGACAGATATCCACTCACACTGCACAATAGCATGATACACACAAAGATTTTTAGGCACTACCTTGAGCAACCTGACACACATACAGCAAATACCCAAAGAAATACACAAAATAAACACACACATAGCAAACATTCAAAAAGTCTCATAAATACATATAAATACACACAGACTCTGATCAAAAATCCTGACCTCAGCCCTTCTGATCTCCAGAGATGATCTGATGGGAATGCAAGGTCATGGTGGGAAATTGGGCCTTTGCCAACAACAGTGAGAAGTGAGTATCCATGTAGGTTAACACGCATCACCATCCCTGTGAACTCTGAGGAGAGTGCAGGCATCATAATCATAAGTTCTATGAAGAAAGCTAACACTTCTACCTGGGCCTAAAGAGACGCCTACCTGGGAAGTTCCTCTACTGACTGGAGCCCTGTCACTGTGTTATTTGGTACGCAGAGATACCTGATGGACAAAGCACAGAACAGAGTGGGTATAACCCACATGCATTATCACATGGCTCATCGGGAAGTTCAAAATGACTGTTCCAGAACAGGGACTGCTCTCTCAGGCCACCCCTCTCAGCACCAGTAACTGAATACTAGTGGTACTTTTGGGCCCACTCAGTTGAAACAATTTTATATGATCACTATAGTGGGCACAACGGTGGTCCCTGAAGATATATTCATGTCTAATCTCTGGAACTTGTGAATAGTAACTTGCATGGCAAAATAGTAGATATCATCTTATATGAGATATAAGTAAGTGAAGGATCTTGAGAAGAGGGCTTATATTGTTGAGCTTTGTCACTGTCATTTTGGGTTGCTATCACAAAGTATCATAGACTGCATGGCTTATGAAGAACTTACATTTATTTTCCATAGTTCTAGAGGCTCACAATCCAAGATAGGATGACAATATGATCAGGTTCTGTGAGCACCCTATTCCAGGTTGCTGACAGCCAACTTTCCCTTCTATTCTTACAAGATGAGAAGATAGAAAAAGAGATTTCAGGTCCCTTTAATAAGGGCACAAATTCTATGTGGGAGGGTGTCACTCTCATGGATCTAATTATATCCAAAAGGCCCTACCCCTAATACTACTATATTGTCGATTAAGATTTCAACATATGAAATTTGGTGGGGCCTCAGGCATCCAGTCCATTGCAGTGCAATTACCTGTATTCCTATATGAGACAAACCAAGAAAGGTCTGCAGACACCAGAAGCCAAAAGAGGCAAGGAACAGATTTTCCTTCTCCAAAGCAGCAGAAAGGAACACAGCCCTGCTAAAACCTTCAGACATCTTGACTCCAGAAATGAAAAGAAAAAAAGTTTTAATACTTGTGTTAATTTACTACAGCAGCCCTAAGAAACTAACAAAAGCACACATGGATTTTTCCTCAGTACTGGATAAAGAAGCCTGAAGGCTGCATAAGCCTGTCCTTTGGACACTATGCAGTGACCACTTCCAGTAGCAGTAATTCCCCCTAAAAGCTGTCCCGGTGGGTTCTAAGGCAATATCAGTCACTCCTCTTTCAGGACCCATAAAGTCACTCTCTCATGCAGAGATAAAAAGCATCCTCAGCTCATGGAGGCTCTAGAAAAGCTGATTCTCACATATGTTCTTTCCTATCATTGTCTCACTCCTGTTTGTTGTAGTATGCAGATTCCTTGAGAGCATCCCCTTAAACTTTGCACCTGCTTATGCTCATGCTCAATTCCAGGTTTTCAATAACAGAATTCTTGTCAATTATGTATTCCATGGACAATACCTTTCCCTCTCATGTCTGCAATCTATTGATTTCATTGCTCTCCCTACCAGGAGTTGCTGCTTTGCCCATATTTGTAAGCCCAGCAGCTCAGCTAGACTCTCTGTGCCCATCCATACTGTGGTCTGTGTCAGAAGTCTCAACTGGAGAGTAGTCATGAAAAGAATAACAAATGCATTCATTACTCTCATTGTTAGTAAAGCATTAACTTTTGGGATGGAAGCTGGAACTTCACACCCACTCACCCACCCAACACACATACATACCTCCCTTGCCACATGTGGCAGACAGATAGTTGAAGTGAAACTTCTTGCACAATATTATTAAGCTACCCTTCCTGCTTCTGACCCAGAACATCAAAGAAATATTTTACAACGAAACCACCAAATTTAAAAAAAAAAAAACAACCAAATGTCTCAGTAGCAGAAGATCCAAAGCAGTATTTTCAGTTCACTCAGAGCTGACATTTAGGCACTGATGATGTAGGTATAAGTGGGTCCTTCCTCTGTGTGGTAATCATTCCGATACTGTCAGTGTGCTAGTACGGACAACAGTACCTCATATGTGACTGTCATAGGACAGGGGATGTATATACTTCACAAAATTGAAGAAGATATTTTGCAATCAAGCTCTTACATGGAACATGAATGTCTACAAGATGTTCAAGAGCAATTTAATCAGGAAATGATAAATATTCAGATTTATGGTTTTATATAATGTGAGACTGAGCATTCTGATGAATATAAATATTTTAGAAATCCAAAGTTATTTTGATAACTACAGTCTTACGTTAATTTCAGGATTCAATTTATTTTTTCATTATTTGTATTTTTGCAGCAAAATTTTAGAATACCAAATAATATACAAAAATATTTTCAAATGATAGGTAGGTATTATGTGTACTCTACTATCTTCTTAGCTCAACTAAGTACTTAGGCTCAACATACACTGCCTTATCACTGAATCCACTTAGAGAAATAGGAGGATAGAGCAGCCTGCCATTAGAGTACCTATGAGCCTTATTCTGCAGTGGGAAGAACCTGCCAAAAGTCCCAGAAGCAGTCCAGGAACCATTTTCTGGTCCTCCTATAAGAGTTCAGGTGTGACAGAGTTAGAACTACATAAGTAGGTGTAGTAGTAACTCAGAAGTTACCCCTGGTTTAAAGTCACTCTGCCCTGACAGGAATTAATATGGATAACAGCTCCACAGGCAAAGTTTCCAGGTCTCCACAAAGGTCATATATGTTCAAGAACTACCACACTTTTAGGATACTCAGTACTATGGTTCCCAATGGATATCTTGACTTTATTCTGTGCTCCCAGTCAGAGACATTTCACAGTCAGAGATCATTTCTACCATACACAGAGCTGCTCAGTAACATGGCTGATGTTACACCTTGATCAGTATTCCAGGCAAACAGGTGTAGAAAGTTAACTCAAGGTCAAATTTCACAAACAGGACAAAAGGTGTATTAATCCTTGGCTCATACAGTGTCATTTCATAAATGTGTATTCTCAAGTGTTCCACACACAAAACAAAGGAAACCCAAATTTAAAAGAAAAATGACATATGATACAGTATTAACCTGTCACTGAAGTTTCCCCTATTAATATAATGAAGAAGACAGGTACTGATGGGCACTGAGCTGACATGTCATAATCCTTGCCCTTGCATTTAGCTGAGCTCAGTCTAAGAGTTGCATAGCACTGAACTGACTTGAACAACAGATTGGGAGTGAAATTCACCAGGCTGAATTTCTAAAGTGATCAGGAGAATGATGGACTTTCCGTTAAAAGGTACATTTTCTAATATGTTCAAAGGCATACAGAAATCTATACAAATAATTGTGTTCTACTCAGCTCACTCTGTGCTAGAACCACATTCCAATAGCTTATGGACTTCCTGGGACTGTCTAACCCTCTTTATACTGCCCCTCATTGTCCTCATGGTTATTTCTCATACTTACATGGCCAAAATAATCATTGTTATCACTATTTTCTGATTTCTACTTCATTTAATAATTCTCTCCATCTTCTAAATGTTCTGAGAAAAATCTCAATCATATTTTAATTCTATCCTCCACATACTTCCTACCTGATCTTGTAGCTAACTGTGGCTATAGACAAATATTCTACCATGATAACACTCACTGTAAATTCATGATTTCTAACACCAATTGAATCCTATGCACCCCCTACCCAGTTGCCCTGATGCATATTTTTCTCCATTTACTATCAGATGCTCCCAGCTAATAACTTCAAATATGATCTTCTTTTTAAAGCTTCAATATTTTCCTTCTCATTCTTCACTCTTCCTTTTTATTTTATAATCAGCATTTAACTTCTTAACTTTTTCACAACCAAAACTTACAACCTACTTATACCAATGATCACAAACAGTGGCCTCTCTCTAGGTGAACTGTCTTGAGTTTTCTTATAAGGCTAAATCAATTACTTATACACTAGATTTTCCTCCTGTAAATGACTCAAGGACATTTCTCCAGCAGCTCATGTAATTTGATATATCAGTTTTCTTGCTCTATTTAATCATTTTTAGCAAGATGCAAACATATTTCATCTAAAAAAATAATTATCCTTGACCCAGTACCACTCCAGTCATCCTCCATTTGTATGCCCAATGCCCCTAAAGAACAAAATTCCCTGAGCAATACCTTCAAATGCACTATGAAAGAAACAAGATTTGTTTCCAGTACCATTTCCTCCTTTTAGGTGTACAGGAAGCAGCATTTCCCAGCATCCCTTGCAGCTGGGATGGGAATAAATGATCTGGCTCAAGTAATACAAATGTGAGCAAATTTGGTGCAATGCATCAATATACAGCACTTAGGTGTCCTCAGTGCCTCATCCATGTTTTCTCATCACTCCATCAAAGATGAGTGTAGGCTCACCATGCTTGTGAAAATGGAACCAGTAGACAGACTTGACCTGGAGGGAGCTGTCCAAGAAGGGTCACAGAGGAAGGCTTTCCATAACCTGAAGGCATGCACTCTACTGGCAACTTGAGGCTCTAGGATATAATGATGCAGGATGTAGTTTAATATTGACTCCCCACCATTCTGTTTCCATGAAACCCTATTCTCATCATCTCTTTCTGCAGATATCCAGCTCTTCCTTTTCATGGCTCATTTGGTTATTTGCTTTAGAACTGTGCCTACTGATGCGATTCATGATCTATCCTGACAGGTAAATATTCAACAGACCTTCTCTCTCAACAAACTTCAGGCACACATTTCCAATTTCTAGAAGATGTTGATCTGCCATTTTGATTGTGTTCCCTCAATCTGGGTAAATTTATAATAATAATCTGCTAAATGGTTTTTTCTCCTCTTTTGTAATGTTGATGTTACATTGATTTTCCTTCAAATCATTAATTTCACATGGTTGACATTGCAATAACTTTCAGTTTCCTCAAGGATTCTTTTGACTGGTCATCAACATGATCTCAGAAATTTGAATGAGTGATCCCAAAAGGTGTGTGTGTGTGTGTGTGTGTGTGTGTGTGTGTGTGTGTTGTGTACATATAAGCACATATATGTCTTGTTTCTCCCATTGGAGATGTCAATTCCTTATTCTTCAGCCAGCCTTCTTAGAAATTGAACACCTGACAATGCAACCACAGAAATCACTATGGAGACCTTGATTCCTTTCTTCAATTGCCTGTAGTACTTTCAAATGTATTTTAGCATCTTCTATTTATTCTGATATATTCCCTTTTTTATTCCAAAGTCTATACCATAATTTCAGTACCATATATCATTTCTTTTTCTTTCTGTTGGTGGCTTTCTTTCTCCAGTGTTTCACTATAGTGCAAAGGATATTACTAATCACAGGTTTGGCAATATCCAGAACTTCTAGCATTTCTTATTTTCCATCATTTCCATTGCAGAATGAATGTTTACATTATATTTTGCGAAGTCTAGTGTTGAACTTCTACTGGCATATTCCCTGTCTCCCTATATAGAAGGACTTTCTTCAGCTAACACAAAAATTCAACATGAAACCAAGGGAACTTTGAAAGACTGAGCTATCAGTGTCATTCTCTACCATCTCCCAAATGATGCCCAGGAAGACCTGGCCTCACATCATCAGGTACTTTTGCCATGCAATGCTTCAACTTCTGTATCTCCAAACAGTACAGATCCCAGACAGGATGAGGTTCCTCCTTACTTGTCCAATCTGATATAGGGCCCTCTGCAGCTATCATAGCTAATGGATGATCAGACTTCTTGCAGGATTTAGATTCCAATTATACCTTGATCCCCCTGACACAAAGAATTTAGGACACACACTCCTCTGAAGACTCTGACAGATGCTTTGCTAAGGATAGTTTTGACCAAGATTCAGGTGAGAAAATTGTATAATATGCAGTATGGTAGGAGGGATATGCCTATTCTCAAGACCAAAGACTCTTTGCCAAAATACACAAGGCTTTACTCTTTTACCCTGAGCTAAAATTCTTCACTGCCAAATCTGGGGATATCATTGACCTGTCAAATCAGCTGCTGATTAGATGACAGGCAAGAGTTCGATACTAAATGCCACCCAGGACATCAACATGGAAGACTGTGAAGAGGTAGCGGCACTGGGATGGGACTGACTATCTAGATGAAGAGCTTGAAGACCACAGTGGCTCAGATAATATGGGATGAAAGTGAGAGATTGTAGACTGACCCATTTCCTTGTTACTATGTTTGCCATTAGTCCAGTCCCTTCCAGAGACCTGCATAGTCAGGAAAAACTGGATATGGAGAGGTCTAGTCCTGCTGAACAATCCAATCCACAAACTACTCCCCTCCTCTGCCCAAATATTAGCTAGTATTTAATTGAAGTATAATTTATTGAAACCATGAAGTAAACTTTAAATTTCTGCTTTAACACTGTTAAACAGAAACATAAATGGAGAAAAATAGTTTTCTATTTCAAAATGTGTCTGTAAACTAAGTTGCTCACAGAAAATGTTGTATTGGTTAAAGAATATTAGGCTGAAAATAGACATTAAGACCAATGGAACAGAATAGTGAAGGCACAAAGACAAACCCACAAATCTATAGCAGTCTGATTTTTGACAAAGGTACCAAAAATGATGCTGGGAAAACTGGATAGCTATCTACATAAAATGAGATTAGACACATATCTTTTATTCTGCACAAAACTCAAATCCAAATGTTTCAAAGACTTAGGAATTAGACCAGAAACCTTCCAATTGCTAGAAGAAAAGATAAGATCAATACTCCATCAAATAGGTGCTAACTTCCTTAACAAGATCCCAAAAGCAAAGGAAAAGCCAAAAATCAATAAGTTGGATGCCATTAAACTAAAAAAGCCTCTTCATAGCAAAGAAAATGATTGAGAGCATGAAGAGAGAGCCTGCAGAATGAGAGAAAATCTTGGTCAGCTACTCCTCCAATAGGGGATTAATATCCAGAATCCAGAATATACAAAGAATTCAAAACACACCAAAAACCCCCAAATAAGCCAATCAATAAATGGGGTAAAAGAACTAAACAGAAACTTCTCAGTAGTAGAAATACAGTCAATTAATATATTAAAAAATGTTCAATATCTCTAGCAATCAGGGAAATGCCAAAAAAAAAAAAAAAAAACTACACTAAGACTTCATCTCAATCCAGTCAGAATGTCAACGATCAAGAATATAAACAATAAATGCTAGTGAGGTTGTGGGGAGAAAGGAACACTTGAACGTTGTTGGTGGCACTGCAGACTAGTAAAACAACCAATCTGGAAAGCAGTTTGGAGATTTCTCAAAAAATGAGGGATGGAACCACCATATGACCCAAATATTCCATTCCTGGGTACTTTCCCCAAAGAACTAAAATGGGCACACTAAAGTGACACAGCCATATCAATGTTTATAGCGGCACATTTCACAATAGCTAAATTATGGAAGGAACCCAGATGTCCATCAATACCTGAATGAATTAAGAAATTTGGTATGTATATACAATAGAGTTCTACTTAGCCATTTAAAATAATAAAATTATGGCATTTGTCAGTAAATGGATAGAAATGGAGAATATTATGCTCAGTGAAGTTAGCTAACTCAGAAACTCAAAGGTCGAATGTTTTTTTTTTTATATGTAGAAACTGGAGTAAATAAAGAAAAGGAGTAGGGAAGGATAAGACTGTAAAAAGATCCAATCAAATAAAAATTGATAAGCAAAAAGGAGCCTAGTAGAGGAAGAAGAATGGGAGAGGGAAGGAAAAAAGGGGGGGATAGAAAGGGGATTATGAACAGAATCTATTCCCATGTATGTATGAGTTTGTCAAGATGAACCCAATTACTATGTATAACCATAAAGCTCTCATTTAAATTTTTAAAAATAAAAATAATAAAGAACAGTAGACTAACTTGTCAAATAAAAATCTATTTAATTTCTCAAGAGTATAATGTAATGAGAAAAATGTAAAATAATCTCAATTTTCTAAATCTATCCTAAAACATTACTAGTCAGATGTAAGAAAGTAAAATCAATTGCACAAAAATATTTCTACTGTAATACAACATACACACATACACACACACACACACACACACATACAACTCAAAGATTTTTGAGGACAAATTTAGTGACTGGGAATTATTTTTGTGTTTCAGAATTTTGACTACTAGTATTACATGGAGGTTGAATAAAACCAAGAAGTAACACACACCTATACTTTTTTGGATGAGAGTGTCCAGTAAAAAAAAAAAAACAAAACAGAACAAAACAAACAAACAAAAACTCATGCCATGGGAGATGAATAAAAAGGACAACCAAGTTTTAAGAAAGAAGATGACTGGCACATGCACCAGATCTTCTTTAGAAAGAGTTGAAGAATACAATTTCTTGCTGGGAACTCCTATTGGGGTTTACAGTAAGCATCTTATTCAGGAAAAGAGGAGCAAACGAACAAAGAGATGAAGGTACTAGAGCAGGAAGAGGAGTAAGGAGAAGGGACTCACTGGGAGGGTATGAATGGATGATTCAGGGACCTCCTATCTCAGAGGAAGCACCCGCTCATGAGCAGAGGTCAGAGAACAAATTCTTTACTGAAATTTTGGGGATACATGTCCAGAAACTGAAGTTGAATTTTTCTTTCCTTTATTTCGGGTCTGAAACTTCCTGTATAGTAATAATGAGATTTTGTTCAGTCTCCTGAGGTCTCAGTCTTCAAGGGCTTTTCTTTCCATAGATAGAATGATTATTTTCAGTTGTACTTTGAGATCTTAGAATCACTTTCAGTGTATATCTGACTATTTTCATGGCTCATCAGGTCACTGGCTTCAGAATTTTCCACATCTTGCTGTAAATCAAGATCTATCTTGACAGGTAATAAACACAAATATTCCATTTCTTTTTGATGATTCTGTTCAATCATTTCATTTTCTCCTTCCTCAAAATATTCACCTGCCCCCTCGATGGAAAGTTCTTTGACCTGGGCACTTTCGTTATGTCCTCTCAGGCAAAAGTTCATGTCTTTGACAATGCTATTATAAAATAAATCTTTTCCTCTGTCGTGAATGTTTAAATATATACTTGATTTTGCAGCAACTTCCAGTTTCTTCCCAGATGCTTTGACCCTGTTAGAAGCATGATCTTCATTCTCTGGTTCTCTTGATTCCATGTTCTCACCCACATCCTTTCTTTCCAGGAGACCTTTCACTTCTGTGGTCTTGAGCCACTCCTCCTGTACAGACATGACCTGACTCTTCATACAGGACTTAAAGATCACTATGGACAGTCTGAGTCTTTTCTCAGATGCTGCTAAACATCTTAAACATGATTTCATTTCATGTTCCTCTGTTTTGATGGCTGTGCGATCTTCGTCCAGAGCATGGATCCTTCTTGCTGTCCAGGACATCCTCTCTTCTTGTTCTGAACATTGACGTTTTTCTTTTCTCCCATGTCTTACCACAATACAGATGATGCTCCTCTTCACAGGCCTGAACACATCCGAGTCATCAGCCACTTCTGAGTTTTCATCTTCTTCCAAACTAGGATGAAACTGATCAAGAGAATTACTTTTTACTAAAGCTACTGCTGAACTGCTACTGAAAGGTTCTTTGTCTCCCTGTAGAGAAAGTCTTTCTCTGAACGTCTGAACAATTGTGCAAATAAGCAAGAGAACTATGAGTACTTGAACTATCTCAACACACTCCATTATCTCCCACTGACATCCAGAAACAGTGAAACTCAGTTTCACATCATCAGGGACTTCTGCCATGAAATCCTCCATTTTTTCTTGTGTTTGATAAAAGTACCTTGCCTCAGTAGGATAAACTTGCTCTATAGTAGCCTACTCTTATACAGAGGTGCCTAGAGACACTATGGTTACTCACAACACACCTCACCATGGATATGATTATTCTGAGTTCTAACTGGAACCAAACCTGCACCAAGGAACCAGGGTAACCATACCAACTGAGGGTCAGGTGGAAGAGACACACTCTCCAACTTATCCTTGACTCTTTGTCTCCTTGAAAGAAATAGGTATTCATTTTCTTTTGAAAAAAAAAAAAAAGTCTTATGATCACTTTTTATTTCAGAGATATGGAATGAGGATAAAATCTTCTCTGGATGACCTTTGAAGCCAATGTATGGAATGGGAATTTTAAACTTTGAGAGATCCTGTAGGACAAGTAGAAGTCCCTGGGCCCTACCCTATCACCATCTAGTAGGAAAAACATTGGACAGTCCTTAGTCTGTTGCCTATGTTTTGAACTACAGGGTACCAAGGGAATACGCGGTCTAAAAAGGAAGGCCTTTGAGGAATAGACATGACTTTCAGTCAGAGAACTGAGGGACATGGATGGAGAAGGGAAATCTAGGCAAAGGAAACAGCTTAGGCAAATGATCCTGACCCTCAGTGATGATCAGTGTGCGGTTCCACAGACCTGGAGCTTCTCAGGCATTGAGAATCATGTAGATGACAGGTCAGCTCCTAATGACCTTTTCTGGGCCACTGTCCTCCCAGGTGTGGGGCTCTTGTCTCTGAATCTCAGAGTCCTGGGCTCTCAGCTGAGGCTGAAATCACACCCTCAGTGATTTGGTATCTGAAATCTGGTAGGAGGATTGGAACTCTGAACCAGTTACCTCTGTTCTGGTCTCTTGAGTTTGATACCTAAACTCTTTAGTCCTGGTTTTGGTTCTAGCTGCTGGAATTGATCCTGGGCAGTGATCTTGGTTTTCTTTCTTTTTTTCCAAGTTACAAATATTTTATTTTCTAATTCATACAGTATGAAGTTTTCTAAAGATCCCATAACAGGACGTATCATGCATAAGAAAAACTAAACATTCAACGTAAACTATCTCCTCCCCTATCTACCCTACACACAAACTAAAAAGAGGGAAAAAAAAGGGGGGAAAGAAAAACCCTCATTCCCCAGTAAGGAAATAATGTTTGCACTATTTTTCTGTAATGCCAGCCAAGATATGCACAAGCCAGAGAAATAGAAAGCATTTGCTAAAATATTTGTAACAAATAATTAAGTACAAAAAATTCACAAAAGACTAGCTCCCTCTTGAAGCAGAGCACATGGCAGTTGACACTGGAACAGATCAAATCACTGGCTGGGATTGTAAACCACATACTGATCCAGAGGAAGAAAGTCACATATGGTGGAAATTTTCAGTTTGAACATTAACATTTCCAAAGTTTGGCAAAATTATCTTTTAAAATTATGCAAATTATGTAAACAAGAGGTATATTTTAAATCAGTCTACATGCAAAACTCCATGTCATGCAAGGACACCAAACACCAGGATTTTTCTCTCACAGATAGAGCCCATGATATGCAGCACTCAGTTGAAGGAACAGTGATGGCAGGCCGATGTATTCAATTTAAAATTCATTCACCTTGATTCAACCTGCCCTACCACTCATGATTACAAAACCTGTTTTTATTAAAAAAACTATATAGGGAAAGACTAGTGTCATATAAGCTACCAAAAATGTTTTTCTTCCAGTCAATAGTGCCTTGCAGAAAAGGGAAAGAATAACTTCAAGTGATGGAACATGATACCCTACTTTTATATCACAAAAATTTATTAATTTACCATCTATTACCAATTTTATGGGCAAAAAAAAAATCATGCACTCCCTATACCTTGGGGTAAAAAATTTACTCAGTATCAATTTAGATAAAATTTTGCTCTTCTGTAGTATATAGATTAGCAAGATTTCCCCCATTTAAATCACAAATGTGTGGATGTTCAGATGTATATCTGCACATTAATATCACCAGTTTCTTAGATTAGCTGAAAGTTTTTTGAAACACAGAAGGGAAATTCATGATTCAAACAGGACTTAAAGAAAAACTATTCATCCATATATAATATAACAAACGGATATCCTAAGCAGTTACATGATTACTTCAAGTTCTCTTCATTATGTAATGCAAAAGAGAAAAACCATGATTGCCTCAGAGAGCTTCTGGCCTTTACGTATAAAACCACAACTGGAAAATTACGTTTACTGAGGGACATTTAATAAATGTAATGGCTCCTAGACACAAAGTTATAGAAGGAAGCAGCCATAACCATAATGTTAAGCAGTCACTATATGAACACAAGAACGAGCTCTTGGCAGCAGCACTGAACTATATTTTCTTTTCAGCTAGAGATGAACTGAAAACTGCTCAACAATGAGACCCAGTCCCTGGAAATATATGCACAGGAATACATAAAGTTATTGACTCTTTCTTACAAAATTGTAATTAAAGTAAATAATAGGACATTAACAAATGCTTTGTCAATCTCTCAAAGGAGACAGCACAGGAAAAGGAAACTAGCTGGTCTAACACACCGCTCAAATTGTACAATCTTCTATCGACCCAAAAACTGTGTGAAATAAAAGTAAGGATGTTTTATGTTCTGCTTGGCACTTTTGTGCTCTATCATTTTGTTTCTGAATCAAGTACATTAAATTAAAGCCAATCTATTACATAAATACAAAGCTACATATGTATATACTGATATTTTCTTGTTACAAAAGATGAAGAAAAATAAATTAAAAAATCAACCTGTTTCCTTTCTCCACCACATGGATATGCTCTTTTCATGTTTCTGTCCTTCAGACTGTAAAGTGCTACACTGAGTTGAGAGAAGAGTTCAATAACAGCTGCCTTCATGAGGGTCATGTTGGAAATGTGATTTCACAGAGAAAAATACTTCCACTTAAATACACAAAGATCATTGCTGGATGTCTTGAGCAGATTTTCAGAGATGGAGAAGAAAGTAACAGTGGTGGATGCTACTCTCCAGAGAATCACACATCTACCACCATCTTTTTGTGGATATCTAGGCCACCTACAACAGTACAGAATTCTTCAAAGGATTTTCCTCCATCTCCACGCTTATCTTCATTTATTATAGTTTTGTCTACAATTTGCTATAATTGTGTATCTTTCAAATTGTTCCCAACCATCATGTTCAACTTCCCCACTGGAAATACAGCCATCTTTATCCATGACACAGATTCGGAAAGCAAACTTTAACTTCTGCTCCTATCTCCTTTGACACTGACTTGAGAGACTCCCTCAATAAACTCTTTAAAGTCTACTTCTCCATTCCCATCTGTGTCAAATATGTCTATTACTCTTTGTACTAAAGGATTCTGTTACTCTGACAAAAACATGAACTCTTCGACACTCAGAGAACCAGAATTGTCCAAATCCAGCTTCTTAAATCTCTTTCCCAGCCTTCTAATTTCATCAACATCAAAGTGAGCACATTTCCAAAGGGCAACTTGCCTCATTTCCCATTTTGCTTGCAGGTCGCCACCTAGCTCGCCTGGTGAAGTGTGGGTTCTGACCGGCTCCACAAGAAGCTGCAGCCCTGGCGGCCCAGCTGCGTCCCTCCGGACGCTCCAGGGAGGTGGAAGGCGGCGCCTTGGAGCTCATGCGGGCCGGGCCAACGAGGGAGCAGGCAGGGCGGGGAAAAGAAATTAAGGTCGAGATTCAGAGAGAGAGCCCGAAGGAGAGAAGGCGGGAGAAAGGAGAGGTGGAGAGGTAGAGAGAAGGGGAAAGAGGGCCCAGAAGACAGGGCGGCTTGGGGGCTGCAGCCCTGCGCTTGCGCGGGAGCCCTGACCGACTCACTGCAGTGGCGCGGGCTGACCTGCAACATCCAGGTACAAAGACCCGATGCGGGTGGGGGTGGGGGTGGGGAGAGAGCGAAGCTAGCAGCGCGCGGGGTGGAGGGCTATGATCTTGGTTTTCTAGAGAAGATACACACCTTTATGCTCTGTGAATTGGATCTTAAGTTAAAGAGCTACTGGCTTTGCTTGAAGTTTGACCTTGTGGCTTGTGGCCTGTATTGGCAGCTGGGCTCTGGCTTCCAGGAGGTTGGCTCATTTATTTGAGCTTTTCCTTCAGTGATGCACAGAGCCAAGATGCTACAAGTTTAACGGAGTCTAGGTTTTTCTCTTCCTAACGGTTTTCTTGTTCAGGTTCTTTGTTCTGTGCACTGGGGTTGGAACCTTGAGTCCCAGGCTCTAAGTTCAGGACATGAGTCCTCTTATCTGGTCTTTGGGGTTCAGTGCTGGACCCAGAACTCAAAGTTCTGCCTAATTTTGGGGGATCCTGTTAAGGTGTGGGAGGTAGGGAGACTAAGTATAAAAAGAAGATGATGACTCAGGACTCTTAACCAGGGAGATAACAGGAACCACTACATCAGTATCTGCTTGGTAGATACTTGGGGACCAGGTCATGGTCTTCTCCCTCCTGAACTGGATGACTTTTAGAAGTTACCTTACCTTCCTGAAAAGAGACTGCTCTTTACTAAGGGGTTGGTCTTCTGAAATGACCTCACTTATCTGAGCCTCAGTTTTCTTATGAGGATCTGAATAGCACACACATGCACGGAATTCCTGTTTGGTTGACAAGCATGACTATCTTGTCCTAGCAACTCTATTTTGAGAAAGCATGCTCCTGCCAACCTCTCCAGACCAGGGCCAACCTGTGGGACTTCCAAAAACACACTTCCAATAACACCCTAGAGGAAGTACTACCCCCATCCCCAACCAAGGGCAAGGAGTGGAGCCCTGTTCTGTGGTGGTGAGGAATGGAAATGGACCTTCCCAGGTATATTTCCCTACACTTTGACCCATTCAGCACACACTGACCTGGCCATCTGGCCATCCTGCCATCCTCAGGTCAGGGCAGACAAACTGCACACCACAGACTTGGAAGCACAGAACTCCTCATCTTGTTAGCACCTCTGACCCAAAAGCCTCCACTGGGCAAATGTGAAATTGACATTCAAGAGGCAAGTACCAATTTCTTTCCAGAAAATGCTAACTTTGGATGCTGAATTCATATAAAATGCTGAACTATGGTCATGTAAACACTAATAGTCACAGAACTATGCTCTTAAAAGGTACCACAAAAAAAGCTGTGCCAAATGATTATCATTGGCCAGTTCTGAGCATGTTCACACCACCCATGTTGCCACCTTTAGACTTTCCAGGACCTTCAGCCTTGCCAAGTGCTGTCTCCTCCATGTCCTACCAGACATCCACTTCCACCCACTTGCTGCAAAGTCATTTGGTCTTTCTAGCCTATTAAATTTCCTGCCCCTTCTATAGCCCCCTCTTTCCTCTTTTGACTTGTTGCTGTTCTTACCTTTGGCCTTTTCCTGCAGGGTTTTGCCTAATCTGTGTCCCATTCTGAATTAGCTGTCCCGAGTTGCAATCATCTTTTCTCCTTCCTTTGAGATGCAGTTTCCACTGACTGGCCCATCTTGAAGAAAAATCTGGAGACTTAAGAGATTTTTGACTCATGACTAAGACTTTATGATTTGTGTACTCTAGGACAACCCACTTATTCTGGCGCAAAATAAGGCTTTTAACCCCATGTTATTTCTTCAGGGGTGTTGTGAGCAGGATAGAGGGTGAAAAATGAGAATGTCAGTACAACACCTGTAGTGAAAACCCACCTGTCACACACTTGTAATTAAAATTTAAAAAAAATATTTTTCTTTCTTTTTTGGGGAGGGAGGAGGCCATTTGTTGCATCACAGAGTCCTATATCATGGAGAACCATGGAACTCTCAGTAACAGTTTAAGAGAGGGTTTCTAGGGAATTTGGGTTTGTGCTTTGTGATTTTGAGAACTCAAGCAAGAGACTGATCTGGAATGGATGCTGTCAAGAAGCAAGACGTCTTGATTTTTTTCTAAAATTAGGGAGGAACATTTCATTTGGTCTAAGGACATGCTGCAAGTCAAAAACTATGGAGAACTATAGAACTTGACCCAGAAATTAGCATCATATGCGGGGTTAATTGCTACACACATTTATTGATACTTTTTAAAATAATAATGTTTTATCTTCATAATGTCAAATAAATGACAGAGAAGGCTGGTTCAGCAAAGGAAAACCATCTGGCAAAGTAATCTGTAATTTCATTTTTCTATTGTGGTGACATGATAATAATCATAATATACACTGAGGAACTTAACTATGAAAAATTGATGCTGCATTCAGTATTACAATTGGAAAAGACTAATGAAATCTAAGCAAAATGTTACTTTAACATGTGGAAATTTTTAGTCAAATGTATAATACTATATAATACTTATTTATACATGTTATATTAAAATTTATTCTTCTTTATCATAAGAAGAACTAATGTCTAAATTTTAATGAATTTCCAAAGTCAATGCTCCTAATGAATATTAGAGATAATTAAAATTTTGTTCATAGTTATTCTTTGTATTTTATTACTTAATTTTTATAAGGATGCTTTGTTTTTATTGCATATATTTAAGGTGAAAATATGATAGGTTTATATTCATGTAGTGAAAGATTGTGAAATGATTACCATAGGTAAGCAAATTGAACACATGCATCAACTTCTACAGTTACTTCTTATTTTATATATATATGCGTGTGTGTGTGTGTGTGTGTGTGCGCGCGCGCGCATTAGGAGCACCTAAAATCTACTCTCTTGGAATTCTTTTAATATGCAATACAATATTATGTAATATTATTTATACAATATAAAAATATACAAGATGAGTAGGGTGGCCTTATAAATTGTCATGAAATCAGGGTACTTTCTGTATTTTACATCAGTATATCAAACAAACAGGTTTGTCCTGGGCTAACAGAAACATTTGTTCACCCCAGAAAAGATTCTAATAACTTCATATATAGAGAGTAAGGGAGGAAGTTTTAATTGTTTCACAGAATCTGTGAGACTTCACAAGCCCAATTCACTTTGTGTCCTGTCCTAGTAAAAGAGAGCATATCCCAGACATCAGATGTAAAGTAAATGCGTACATGTGGTATGTTTGATTGTAGGGAACATACATCAGGTTCACCTAATCAAATGAAAATTGAAAGTCTAAAAACAGGGAAAGACCAAGAAAGTAAATTGATTTATAAGAGTTTTATTAAGTTTTTAAATTATAGGACAAAATTCTTGGAGCTAATTTTTAACACAAGTTGTTTCAACTAAAACTGAATCAAAACCATAATTAATTCTACAAATTCAATTATGAATATGTAAATCTACCACTTTTCTTTTTTTTTATTTTATTGTAAACAAATGGGATACATGTTGTTTCTCTGTTTGTACATGGCGCAAAGGCATACCATTTGTGTAATCATAAATTTACATAGAGTAATGTTGTTTGATTCATTCTGTTATTTTTTTCCTTCCCCCCACCCCTCCCACCACTCTTTTCCCTCTATACAGTGCGTCCTTCCTCCATACTTGCCCCCCTCCCTAACCCTCACTCTAACCCTAACACTAACCCTTCCCTCCCCCCATTATGTGTCATCATCCACTTATTAGCGATATCATTCTTCCTTTGGCTTTTTGAGATTGGCTTATCTCACTTAGCATGATATTCTCCAATTTCATCCATTTGCCTGCAAATGCAATAATTTTATCATTCTTTATGGCTGAGTAATATTCCATTGTATATATATACCACAGCTTCTTTATCCACTCATCAATTGAAGGGCTGTTGGTTCCACAGTCTGGCTATTGTGAATTGAGCAGCTATGAACATTGATGTGGCTGTATCTCTGTAGTATGCTGATTTTAGGTCCTTTGGGTATAGGCCAAGGAGTGGGATAGCTGGGTCAAAAGGAGGGTCCATTCCAAGTTTTCTAAGGAATCTCCACACTGCTTTCCAGAGTGGCTGCACTAATTTGCGTCCCACCAGCAATGTATGAGTGTACCTTTCTCCCCACATCCTCGCCAACACCTGTTGTTGCTTGTATTCTTGATAATCGCCATTCTAATTGGGGTGAGATGGAATCTTAGGGTGGTTTTGATTTGCATTTCTCTTATTACTAGAGATGTTGAGCATTTTTCCATATGTTTGTTGATTGCTTGTAGATCTTCTTCTATGAAGAGTCTATTCATTTCCTTAGCCCATTTATCGACTGGATTATTTGAATTCTTGGAGTAGAGTTTTTTGAGTTCTTTATAGATTCTGGAGATTAGTGCTCTATCTGAAGTATGATTGGCAAAGATATTCTCCCACTCTGTAGGCTCTTTCTTCACATTGCTGATAGTTTCCTTTGCTGAGAGAAAGCTTTTAGTTTGAATCTATCCCAGTGGTTGATTCTAGCTTTTATTTCTTGTGCTATAGGAGTCCTGTTAAGGAAGTCTGATCCTAGACCAACAAGGTGAAGATTTGGACCTACTTTTTCTTCTATAATCTGCAGGGTGTCTGGTCTGATTCCAAGGTCCTTAATCCATTTTGAGTTTAGTTTTGTGCAGGGTGAGAGATATGGGTTTAGTTTCATTCTCTTGCATATGGACTTCCAATTCCCCAGCACCATTTGTTGAAGAGGCTATCTTTTCTCCATTGCATATTTTTGGCACCTTTGTCTAGTATGAGAAAATTGTATTTATTTGGGTTTGTGTCCGTGTCCTCTATTCTGTACCATTGATCTACCTTTCTATTTTGGTAATACCATGCCATTTTTGTTACTATTGCTTTGTAGTTGAGTTGAAGATCTGGTATTGCAATACCCCGTTTCACTCTTCCTGCTAAGGACTGCTTTAGCTATTCTGGGTTTCTTATTCTTCCAGATGAATTTCATAATTGCTTGCTCTATTTCTGTAAGGTACGTCATTGGGATTTTAATTGGAATTGCATTGAATTTGTATAGCACTTTAGGTAGTATGGCCATTTTGACAATATTAATTCTTCCTATCCAAGAACATGGAAGATCTTTCCATCTTCTAAGGTGTTCTTTAATTTCTTTCTTTAAGGTTGTATAGTTCTCATTGTAGAGGTCTTTCACCTCTTTTGTGAGATTGATTCCCAAGTATTTTATTTTTTTTCGCAGCTATTGTGAATGGGGTAGTTTTCCTAATTTCTCTTTCTGAAGATTCTTCACTTATGTATAAAAATGCGTTGGATTTATGGGCATTGATCTTGTAACCTGCTACTTTACTGAATTCACTTATGAGTTCTAAGAGTTTTCTGGTGGAATTTCCAGGTTCCTCTAAATATATAATCAAGTCATCAGTGAACAGGAATAGTTTGAGTTCTTCTTTTCCAATTCGTATCCCTTTAATTTCTTTGGTTTGTCTAATTGCTCTGGCTAGAGTCTCAAGAACGATGTTGAATAGAAGTGGTGAAAGAGGGCATCCCTGCCTTGTTCCAGTTTTTAGGGGGAATGCTTTCAGTTTTTCACCATTTAGAATGATATTAGCCGTGGGCTTAGCATAAATGGCCTTTACAATGTTAAGGAATGTTCCCACTATCCCTATTTTTTCTAGTGTTTTGAGCATGAAGGGGTGCTGTATTTTATCAAATGCTTTTTCTGCATCTATTGAAATAATCATGTGATTCTTGACTTTAAGTCTATTGACATGGTGAATGACATTTATCTATTTCCTGATGTTGAACCAACCTTGCATCCCTGGGATGAAACCCACTTGATCATGGTGCACTATCTTTTTAATATGTTTTTGTATGCGATTTGCTAAAATTTTGTTGAGAATTTTTGCGTCGATGTTCATTAAGGATATTGGTCTGAAATTTTCTTTCCTTGATGAGTCTCTGTCTGGTTTAGGTATCAGTGTGATATTGGCTTCATAGAATGAGTTTGGGAGGGTTCCCTCCTCTTCTATTTTATGGAATACTTTGAGAAGTATTGGAATGAGCTCTTCTTTAAAGGTTTGTAGAACTCGGCTGAGAACCCATCTGGTCCCGGACTTTTCTTTGTTGGTAGGCTTTTGATGACTTCTTCTATTTCAGTACTTGAAATTGGTCTATTTAAATTGTGTATGTCCTCCTCGTTCAGTTTAGGCAATTCATATGTCTCTAGAAACCTGTTGATGTCTTAGAGGTTTTCTGTTTTGTTGGAGTATAGATTTTCAAAATAGCTTCTAATTATGTTTTGTATTTCAATCCTGTCTGTTGTGATATTTCCTTGTTCATTCTGAATTTTAGTGATTTGGGTTTTCTCTCGTCTTCTCTTTGTTAGTGTGGCTAAAGGTTTATCAATTTTGTTTATTTTTTCAAAGAACCAACTATTTATTTTGTCAATTTTTTGTATTGTTTCTTTTGTTTCAATTTCATTGATTTCAGCTCTGAGTTTAACTATTTCCTGTCTTCTACTACTTTTGGTGCTAGTCTGTTCTTCTTTTTT
Organism: Sciurus vulgaris; assembly: GCF_902686455.1. NCBI lineage: Eukaryota > Metazoa > Chordata > Mammalia > Rodentia > Sciuridae > Sciurus > Sciurus vulgaris. Next base: position 78,010,773 of record NC_136464.1, read on the forward strand.
CTAGGGCTTTGAGCTGTAGTGTTAGGTCGTTTATTTGTTGAGTTTTACTTCTTTTATTAAATGCGCTCCATGAAATAAATTTCCCTCTAAGTACTGCTTTCATAGTGTCCCAGAGATTTTGATATGATGTTTCTTTGTTCTCATTTACCTCTAAGAATTTTTTAATTTCCTTCTTAATATATTCTGTTATCCATTCATCATATAATAGCATATTGTTTAATCTCCAGATGTTGGAATAGTTTCTGTGTTTTACTCTTTCATTTATTTCTAACTTCAATCCATTATGATCTGCTAGAATACATGGTAGTGTCTCTATCTTCTTGTATTTGCTAACATTAGCTTTGTGACATAATATATGGTCTATTTTAGAGAAGGATCCATGTGCTGCTGAGAAGAAAGTGTATTCACTCTTGTTTGAATGGTATATTCTATAAATATCCGTTAAGTCTAAATTATTGATTGTGTTATTGAGATCTATGGTTTCTTTGTTCAATTTTTGTCTGGAAGATCTGTCCAGTGGTGAGAGAGGCGTGTTAAAATCACCTAGTATTATTGTGTTATGGTCTATTTGGTTTCTGAAATTGAGAAGGATTTGTTTGACATACATGGATGAGCCTCTGTTTGGGGCATAGATGTTTATGATTGTTATATCTTGCTGATTTATGCTTCCCTTAAGCAGTATGAAATGACCTTCTTTATCCCTTCTGACTAACTTTGGCTTGAAGTCCACATTATCTGAAATGAGGATGAATACTCCAGCTTTTTTGCTGAGTCCATGTGCATGGTATGTTTTTCCCCATCCTTTCACCTTTAGTCTATGGGTATCTTTTTCTATGAGGTGAGTCTCTTGCAGGCAACATATTGTTGGATCTTTCTTTTTAATCCAATCTGCCAGTCTATGTCTTTTGATTGATGAATTCAGGCCATTAACATTCAGGGTTATTATTGAGATATGATTTGGTTTCCCGATCATTTGGTTCATTTTTTAAATTTTGTTTATTTGTTTGACACAACTTGTTTCCTCCTTTATTTGACAATTCCTTTAGGATAATTCCTCCCTTTGCTCATTTGCTTCTTTGTGTTTCATCTCTTCCTCATGGAATATTTTGCTGAGAATGTTCTGTAGTGCTGGCTTTCTTTTTGTAAATTCTTTTAGCTTTTGTTTATCATGGAAGGATTTTATTTCATCGTCAAATTTGAAGGTACGTTTTGCAGGGTATGAGATTCTTGGTTGGCATCCATTTTCTTTCAGGGCTTGAAAAATGTTGTTCCAGGCCCTTCTAGCTTTTAGGGTCTGGATTGAAAAATCTGCTTATATCCGTATTGGTTTCCCCCTGAATGTAATTTCTCTCACAGCCTTTAAAATTCTGTCTTTATTTTGTATGTTAGGCATTTTCATTATGTGCCTTGGTGTGGGTCTGTTGTAATTTTGTGTATTTGGAGTCCTATAAGCCTCTTGAACTTGATTTTCCATTTCATTCTGCAGATTTGGGAAATTTTCTGATATTATTTCGTTGAATAGATTGTTCATTCCTTTGGTTTGTTTCTCTAAGCCTTCCTCAATCCCAATAATTCTTAAATTTGGCCTTTTCATGATATCCCATAGTTCTTGTAGATTCTGTTCATGAATTCTTACCATCTTCTCTGTTTGTTCAACTTTGTTTTCAAGGTTAAATATTTTTTCTTCAATGTCTGAGATTCTGTCTTCCAGGTGTTCTATCCTACTGGATATGCTTTCTCTGGAGTTCTTAATTTGGTTTATTGTTTCCTTCATGTCAAGGATTTCTGTTTGGTGTTTTTCAATATCTCTAACTCTTTATTGAAATAATCTTTTGCTTCCTGTATTTGCTCTTTTAACTGTCGATTGGTGCGATCATTCAATGCCTGCATTTGCTCTTTCATCTCATCGTTTGCCTCCCTGATCATTTTAATTATGTACATTCTGAACTCCTTTTCTGTCATTTCTTCTGCCATGCTGTCATTGGGTTTTATTGATGTAACATCTAGATTTGTTTGCAGCATTTTCTTTCCTTGTTTTCTCATATTGTTCAGGTATCAGTGGACCGCTGAGATATTGCAGATTTCCTTTATTGACTTACAATGTCCCTGACGATTTCTATATATATATCCCCTCTTAGCCTTCAGTAGGCCGAAGTCTTGGAGGAAGTTGATAATGCAGTGCTCCACAAGGAATCTGCCTCTCTAGGAGTGGAGGCCTTCAGGTGGGGTATATTCCCTGCTAGTGGGCAGAGGTGCCTCCACTTGTTGACCAATGGTCATCCAAAGGGGAACTAGTCTGCGGGCTGAGGCAAGGCCTGTTTGGGCCTGTGTCTCTGGTTTTACCGTCCTTGTGGGGAAACCTCACCCGACAGGGAAGACTCACCCGGTGGGGAGGTCTCGCTGGTCAGTTCCCTTCTAGAGGTTCCCCTCAATTTACAGCTACCGCCTGGGCTGGGCTGCCTTTCTCTGCAAAGTTCCCAGGGGCCCGGCCCTACCTGCTGGGCCTGGGAACCTCACCCTTCGCAGATGAATCTCCTTAGGCTGCCCCTCCTCAGAGAATCTGCCCGCAGTCCTGGAACCTTCGCTCCGCCCCTAAGTCCTGTCTCTGTGCAGCTCTTCCACCAAGAAGCCTCCTAGATCCTGGGACCCTGCTCTGCCCCTAATCGCCTGGCTATGCGGCCCCTCCTCTGAGCAGCCACCTGGGGCTCCGTACAATCACTCTGAGTCCCAGAGACTTGCCAGACACCTCTTCCTCCAGACAGCTGCCCAGTGTTCCGGTGCGGTCACTAGGAGTCCAAGCAACTCACTGCATGCCTCCTCCCACCAACCACTCGTAGCCCGGGGCAATCAATCACTCCAAGTCGAAATGACCCTCCCTGTTCCTCCTCCTCCTCCAGGTAACCCCCCAGGTGTTCAGGAGCGGTCACTCTGAGTGGCTCTGAATCCACGTGACCCGCTGCACACGTCCTCTGGGCAACCGCCCGGAGCTCTGGTGCGGCTACTCGAGACCAAGCGACCCACCGCGCTTCTCCTCCAGGCAGCCCCCTTGTGTTCAGGAGCGGTCGCTTTAAGTCCAAACAACTCACCACTCACCTTCTCCTCTGAGCAGCCGCCTGGAGCTCTAATGCAGTCACTGCAAGTCCAAACGACCCGCCGCGCTCCTCCTCCTCCTCCTCCTCCTCAGGGCAGGCCCCTGTGTTCAGAAGTGGTCTGAGTCCAAACAGCTCACTGCGCCGCTTCTCCTCTGGCAACTGCTGTAGCTCTGGTATAGCCACTCCGAATCCAAGCGGCCACGCTCCTACTCCTCCTCGTCCTCAGGGGTCCTCAGGGCAGGCCCCATTGTTCATAAGCGGTCGCTCTAAGTCCTAACAGCTCGCCGCGCGGCTTCTCCTCTGGCAACTGCCTGTAGCTCTGGTATAGTCACTCTGAATCCAAGTGGCCATACTCCTCCTCCTCCTCCTCCTCAGGGCAGGCCCACGGTGTCCTGAGTCCACACAGCTCTCCTCGTCGCTCCTCCCCTGGGCAGCCACCGGAGCCCCAGTGGTTGCTCCGAGTCCCAGCGCTGTGTTGAGCATCCTCCTTTACGACGCTCCCAGTTGTCCGAGTTCACTGCTCCAGTGAGGGGAGGGGCGTCTCGCCGGCAGCTCTACTTCACAAGTTCCCTGCGTTCCAGGACCACCGTCCCATCCGGGATGCCTCCCCAATGGGAGAGACTCACCCGGCTGCTTTGAGTTGGTCCCAAGTCTCTCAATTTCTCCTCTTTGGAATCCTGAGTCCTGGAGCAACATGAAATGCAGCCACCCTCTAGGCCGCCATCTTGAAACTCCCTACCTCTTTTCAGTAGATTTGAATTTGTGACTTAGGATAAGATATATGCTTTTTATTTTGTAGATGATAAACTTGAACCTTTTCTTAATAGATTTATTAATCATATCAGAAAAAAATTTTAAAAATTGGTTTTACTCATCCTAGCTATATTGGGGCTTTTAATCAGGACATGCATGATAAACTGTTTAAATATATTAGAGATAGAATCCAATCTGTTAAACTAATAGTGTTACACACTCACCACAATCTTCTCTATACTAATAATAAATCAATGACTTGATTATGTACATAAAACCAGTGTGGAATGTGATTGGTTCACATATTTGACTCCATGGAAATGTTATAGGCCTGACTATATGGGCAATGACTTAAACAGACTCCATTTTATCTTGAGACTCCATGTTATGTAGGAAGTGCTTCTCCCATGGAACGCCCAGTTGCTTTACATGACTTGTTTGGCAATACAAAATGACGAAATGACAATTCTTGTATAATGAAAAGTTGTTCTCCTTTTGATTCCTAGTTTCCTAAACAATGTACAATGTTAATGGTGATGTCAATAGTGATTGTTTAGATATTAGTAAACATTCTTTAGTTTGTACCTAAGTAAGGTCATTTTGCCCCACTTCCCCCTCTGCTAATGATTTCAGATCCCATGATGTTAGTTTGTAATTTTAAATCATAGCAACAGACACTTATGATTAATATACTGATTTATGGTATTAAACCCCCTGCAACCCTATGGATGGGGCTGTTCTCCCAATAGCCATTTTTGGGACATTGTGTGAGACAGTCAGCTGTCCAGCTTAATAAAGACTCTCAATTTTGGACTTTGCAGTGGTGATTAATGTGTTCTCAATGTGAGCCCCATAACAATCCATGATTGCTTTAGGGAACGAAGAGAGGCAAGCACATGTGGGAAACATTTTGTGCTCATGTCATTATTATAAAAGGGATTTTTTTGGATTATTTACACTAGAACCCCAAGCCATTACAATCAAAGTCTATTCATTCCTTTCTGATTTTTTTCTATTTCCCCTGGCCTTTTCCTTTGAAACTTTCTAACAAGCAGATATCTGGGCAAAATGCACAGCCCAGTGGAGGTGCTGGATCTTGCCTGCTATCTCAAGTGTCGGGGAGGCTGAGGGAGGTGGTTCTCAAGGGCAAAGCCAGTTTCCCTAAAGTGGAGAATGCCTAAAAAACTTAGCCATTTTCTGTACATATAAATAGGCAAAGGGAAGAGACAGTTGCTCCTGGTGTCTGTGATCACAGGCACAATATTTGCTAGCAGGAAAAGAACAAAAAACCTCATCAAAATTTTAAACTTCCAGTAGTTATTTTTCCAGCAATTCTTCTCAATATTTATTACAGTGTGATTCGTTGCACTAAGTCATATACATTGGACTCTCATTCATTCACATCCATTCAACAACTTTCTCCCCTGGTTTCAATCCTTCTCAAAGAAATGCCTACCTTGGTTACCAGTGCTCCTGTGACAATACAGCAAAAGACCCACAAGCTATAATATTCAAAGTGGAAGGGGATGGTATCCAGCATATTGGGTTTGAAGAGTGTGGAGGTTCCAGGCTCCGGTATGAGAATGTAATTTATTTCTTTTGCCAGGGCGTTTTTCTGGACCTTAGGCAACATGGGTTTTGATGAGGAGCTTCCCTGACATCTTGGCTGCCCTGCAGATATTGCCTGATGTCACAGTGGGCTGAATAACCACCTGATTATGTCAGAGTTCCCATGGCAACCAGAGAGGCTTCGGGTCGTGGTCACTTCAGATCAAGATTCAAGACAATCGCCAGCTCAGCTCTGATTGTAAGAGGGAAGATGAAGTAAGCAAGTACCAGGGGCCTGCTGTTTTCAAGAAATGCGATCCTAACATCCTCACCCAAAATCAGAGGAGCCAGGGTGTATTGGGGGCGTGGCCCCATGGGCCTTTGATTGATCCAGCTCCATCCAGGACAAGAGACCCTGCTGAAGACTGTCCACACTACTCTCCAGGTCCACTAAGTGGTGCTGTTTTTGTTTGGTTGCACCAGGCAAACCACCAGGTGGCTGCCTGGCCACCCTGATTCTGCTGCAGGCATTGATCAGCTTCAGGTTTAGTGGACGAGGAAGGGATTTAGGGGTGCAGTAGTGCACGTGGGTCACCCAACTTATCACCACCACAAGCTGCTTTGCCCTCTCCTCCAGGTCTGGGCTCACCCAGGATTTTGCTGAGTCAGAAAACTGATTTAGGGCCCTACCAGCCACGTGGAATTATGGCAGTTGACAGCTAAGAAACATAACACCAACTCTGGTGGGATGCCACTCCTTCCTGGAATGTCCAAACAGGAGACAGAGGATCCTGAGAAGATTGATTTCTCAGTGGATGTGGGTGACTGCTGTGATCCCTAATGAGGAGAGGAGAAAGTCAATCACTCACCATGTGGGATGGAGGATAGGAGAGAGCCAACACGTGAGGAGGGATGTTCTGTGCTCACTCCACCTGCCTGGAACCACCTCCTTTCCTCCTGCCTTACAACAAGGCTGCACTCAGAAATTCTCCTCATATGTGTTTCCAAGGGGCCCTTCAATTCACCTTTGGATGCAGAAATATCTGACCAATTTGTCTTCACATAAGGATTCATCCTCTTGATCTGACTATAGCCGGTCTGGCACAAGGCCCTCTGTGACAATGATAAGGATCATTTTACCAGCCCCTGGCGGACACAGACTACAGTCAGTGTCACAGACACTGGCACAATGATGCTCCAAATAAGTGAAATTGATGGATTAAACAAGTGCCTGATGATGGCATGATGAACACAGTTTTAAAAAGCATAATACTATTTTTGAACATGCATCATGCTGAAAGAGAGGAATGTTACACTGGTTCAAAGCTGAATATTCAAAAAGGGAAGAGTAAAGGACATTTTTGGGTCACTCAAATCAGAAGCTGTTGGAGACACAAACCAACTTCAGTGAAGGGACACTAAAAGAAATTGTTATGTACAATGGTTTCCCAAACAATTCCAGGACATTTCTTCAGCTTCAAAATACTATACAAACACAGAAAGAAGTAATTGCAAGATCATTCTGTAAGCAACGATAAGTACAAAAAATAGTTTAACTAGCAAAGGACATCAATCCCCTTGCAAATCCTTGTTCTTTCCTATTGCTTGCAAGGAATAGCTGATTACACATATGCTGATTTTGCTTCTCTGGCACATGACCTATGAAGAAAGGCTTTCCTTCCATCACATCAACTACACACACTTAAATTTAAACAAGTACAAAATTGGAAATGCAGCACTGAACAATGGCTCTCAAAATAAATAGTGCAACAAACATCAGATATTTCAACAAAAATAGCAAATATTTGTATTTGCTAAAATACAAAATACAGATCCAGTATGGGCAAAACCTGAATTTCAAAAACAGATAAATTTGAAGAATAACTAATGATGTGATACAATTTACTGAGCAGAAAAAACAGTTACTAAACCATTTACAAAAATCAAAATCCTTTTTTCCTCTAATTCTTTATATTCGCCACAAACATGCCACATACCTAATATTTCTGATTTCATTCTTTCAGTGTCAGTTCTTTGAAATAAAGTTTCTTCTGTCATTACTTATTCAAGGAAGTACAATTAAATAATTCACAGAACCATGGTAATGATGAGAACACCCCATCTTTCACCCATTTCTACACAGCATCTCTTAAGAACATCCATCAAAATTAACAAAAGTCTATGCAAATGTTTCATTAGTATGGATCCTCAACCTCCAATGATACAGGGCAACCAGGTTTTAAATGATATCAATTTTAAATGCTTCCTGAATGATATCATCAGAAGCTAATATAATTCAGAAGCCCCAATTCATATAATTCTTTAATAAAATAATATCTATCATAATGCAAATCACAGCAGAAAGAGAAAATTCAGAGCAGCTTTCTTTTGTCTTCACCTTTTGGTCTCCCAGTTGACATTGAAGTTGACTTGGAAAACACCCAGCTGTAGAAGTCCACTTCATTTGCAGGGAGGCTCAGTGTATGCTCCAGAGGGATTCTACCTTGCATAGACTACTGCAGTTAATATTTTGAATTTCATGCCATTAAACCCTGCTGAGCATTTTCTTCTTCAAGAACTTCCTGATTAAATACCCACATCAGCCTATTCCTGAGAATGTTATAACCTATCAGTTCCTAAGAGTCGTCTAATCTACAGGAAATCCTTAGGAAATCCACATCACTGGGGAAGCACTGTTGACTGCGGCCACAGCTCCATGCTGAAAACCGTCTTTGGAATGAGCTTCCACTTAAAACTTGTTTTTTTCCAACCGTGTTCTATTCACTTGATTTAAAAGAGGAAAAAATGCTGAGGAAATTTGAGCATTGGCATTATCTGCAGAGGCTCTCTAAGGTAGGCAACTAGATCCTATTCCGTCTGACTCTTAAATGCTTTGCAGAAAAACCGTCCCAAGGCAAAGTCAAACAATTTAGAATGAATTTTATATTTCACTTTTGAGAACAATCCTTTAAGAAACCTTGGTTGCGTGCCATGACCCACAGCCCTGAGAATTATCATGAGAGAAAGATTTAACCCTGTTTAAGAAGGAAAACGTGGGGCTGGGTTGTGACTCAGTGGTAGAGCACTTGCCTAGCATATGTGAGGCACTGGGTTTGATTCTCAGCACCACATATAAATAAATAAATAAAATGTCCATCAACAACTAAAAAATATTAAAAAAAAAAAAAAAAAAAAGAAGAAGAAGAAGGAAAACGGTTGTAGCTGAACACTGAGCAGACATTACTTTGATGCCTTTGGAAGATTCTGAGGTTCACTGGCTCTTCAGTATTGGTCAAATTCCAACCACTCTTGATCCTGTTACTTCTTTTTGCTTACTTGCATGTGTCTATAGCATCAGTTGTCATTGCAGCTTTTAATCTGTTAGGACTGAGAATGAGATGATTATAATAAATTGGTTCAAAGTGAGGGCTTGAAGGGTTTTCTTATGAGTCACTGCATAAACTTTTATGCTAGGATTTTTTGATATTGGCTTTCCTCAAAGACTTTTTTATTTTCTCATTCATTTCATCTTGATTTGTGACAGTTTGAGAGACCAGTCAACAACTTGATAGATAAGGTGGTGGTTTATTTTTAATAAGTTACAGTTGTGCTTCCAGAAGAATTATCATCCCATTGTTGTTTCACTATAAAAACAAAAAGAGGTAGGTTTTGGTCTGGCACTAATTTTCTTCAACTTTTATATATTTTTTGAAGTTATTAGATCTCTGGAATATAGAAAAAATACATTTTAATCTTTTTCTTTATCATTTGATGATATTGTGACATTAGTCCAGTTATGTAAGACAATGTAGACCTTAAATAAATTACCTGCAGATTACTAATGGTGTTCACTGCACCACCAAAAGGAATTTTTGTGAAGATGAGGTGAGAATAATGAATATAAATTTTTTTGGAAGTAGGATATAATCCTACATATAAAATATGCAGCAATAAATCTAATTGTTTTGTCTCTAGAGATTGACTTTTCTAAAAATGGATTTGATATGTACATAAGATTTTTCTTAACTATGTTGAGTTTCCACTAGGAATTTTGCATTCCAGTGATTAATTTACTTTGAGAGGTAGTAGTTACTTGGCACAACAATTTGCACAAGTTACTTTTCTCTAAGGACCATTTACTATATGACCACATCATTACTAAGTCTGCACTATTTATTGTGATTCACTGTCATCAGTGCTGCAGTATGGTAATTTAATTTTTTTCAGTTATTGTCTTCAAAAAAAATTTCTTAAAATCCTTAAGTATTACTATTAGATTATTTGCAGAAATTTTTGCTTTCTACCTATTATGTACTTTGATTTTTTAATTTAATTTTATTTTTATTCTTATTAGTTATACATGACAGTAGAAAGTATGTTGACATAGTATACATATAAGGAGTATAACATCCTATTCTTCTGGTTGTATTTGATAGGGATTACATTGGTAGTGTATTCATATGTGCACATAAGAAAGTAATGTTTGATTCATTCTACTGTCTTTCTTATGCTCATTCCCCCTCCCTTCCCTTCATTCACCTTTGTTTAATTCAAAGTATGCCTTTTAAGTCTCACATTTAGCAGAAACATTAGGGGCTATGGCATATTGTTAAAATAATTGAAAATGACTATTCTCAGTTTACAAATAATGCAATGTAAGACTTCTTGAGATGACTTTTCCCCAAAATACCCTATAAAATATCACTTACTGAAAGATGTAAACAGTAAAGGTGAATCATGGTAATTGATTGGTGAAATTGAGTAAAAGGAGGAATTGAAATACTGCTAGTACATTATAAATTTGAGTATTATGTCATCAAGATTTGTCAAATAGTGATTCTCAAATGGGGTACATGATATTTCTGAGGAAGACCAGTGTAGTTTAAGAACACTTATCATTTTCATGTATGTAAAACATGGATTGTTCATAGTAAAATATAGGAAATAAAATTTAAACTTTATATGATAGGAATATTCAGCATATTAAGTATACACTGAATATATATTGGCCTTTTGGATCTCTTCTGAGGTGTGGTGTTTATCAGGAAAGAACTTTTTTAGAGCTTTGAAAATATAAGTTGATTATTTGTGATATCATCCATGTTTTAGTGCCTTGCTTCACTACAGAAAGGTTCATTAGATGTTTATTCATTCACTAAAATGTTTATACTTTTCAACTTCTGAATATGGGGATATTCTTTATTTCTTTTAACTTTTGTGATTTGGAAATTGCTGTTAGTTTGTAATAGAATTTGGCTAGTAGTAGTGTATGGGTTATTTTTTATTATAAAGCCAGCCTTGACATTCATTTAATTGTAACAATTTGCTCCATTTTCATAAAATTGCTTGGTATAGTTTGAAAATTATGGGCATGGTACTTTTTTTTTTGCATGGTACTCTTTATGATTACATTTTTACACAGTTTTATGTATTAAAACTAAATGCAACACAAATATTTGTTTCCATATTGTACAAATCTATTGATGATTTGAGTTTAAATTGTATTTTTTTGTATATGACATATAAATGATTTTTTGGCAGGAGATTTAAGGTTTGGAACTGACTGAGAAATATTCTTTATCTGTTGGAAACAGACTTGCAGCAGTGAGGGTTATCACACTTCAAATAGTCTCCTGATACAGTTCTATTTCATTGTCATGATGTAAGCACAAATTTTGTTTAGATTTATCATTAGAAAAAAGTACAATGCAGTTATGAAGGATACCCTACATCTTATTTCTGTTGCATGGTCTTATGAGGATAATGAATTCTAGGGTCTGAAATTATTTCTTTGATAGATCCTAAAGAGTGTCCTTAGATATATATGGCATGAACAAATGTCTAAAATGGTAAACTAAAAAGTAGGGATGTGTGAAATCACAAGCAAAAAAGATTTTTTTCATTTGCTTGGAAAGAAAACCAGTATTGCTCTTAATAGTTTTACATGTCATTAAACATGTCACATACTTTCTTATAATATTGGAGCCTCCCTTGTGAACTGAGGAGACAGACATTACTATTCACATTTGGCAGAAGGAAAAAAAAAAAAAAGAATGCTTCAGTTGCTTTCTAAAAGTCATATTCTAGTTCCAAAGATTATGAATTTCTTGAGTATAGGTAAAAATGTTTGAATGAATGAAGGAGTAAAGTTGGGAAGCTAGGAGCAAGAATAAAAGTTTTCTGGAACGAGGCAGTGGAATTATTTCATCTATTTCCCACCACCAATATTTATAGCATCATTCATAATTGGCTTTCTAGTGCATCTTTGTCAGGGCATTTTACCAATGAGCTACATCTCCAACCCTTTAAAGAATTTTTTAAACTTTTGAGACAGAGTCTTGCTAAGTTGCCAGTCTGGCCTTGAATTTGTGATCTGCGGGGGCGCCCGGCATATAGAACTCATGCCAAGGGAATGTGCCTGGCAGATAACAGCCCATGCCAGAGGTTGGAAACTTCCTCTGGAAGATGTTGGCAAGGACTCGTCGTAAGTTGGGCTCTGCTAAGGCCTTCCTTGGAAGACGCTGGCAAGGACTCGTCGTAAGTTGAGTAAAGCCGGAACCCCTTCTTCAAAATATTGACTTTTTCCCTTTCTTGTTTTTCTAATGGAAGCTCACCTTGCTACAGTGAGTGATTATGCTCAATAAAGCTTCTCAGTTGAGGGATGGTAGGAACACAAACAATTCAAATCATTTCCAACAAAATAAGTTCAATTGATTACACTAAACACTAATTTTCCTATGGGGAACGCTGAACATTCTGAAGCAACATGTTTTGTGATGTTGTTGTTAGCTTTAGGTAAAGGTTAAATCTTAAAGAAAAATGTGCGTCAGCATGTTCTGTAGGTTTCGGGTCAAGAAGAGCCCATTACGGAAAAATGTTAAGTGTCAGGTGGCACCAGTTGGCTGATTTTACAACCTAACTTCTGTTATCTATTGAAACTTTTAAAGAAGTGGGAGCAAGGGTATATAAGCTGTAAAGGAGTTCAATAAAGTTGTCAGCATTCCAACACTGACCCGAGTCCGTGTGGTTTGCTGTCCATCGCCGACGCTGCGCCGCCTAACTCTTTGGGGGCTTTTACATTTCAGGCCATTGAGGATCCCTGGACTCTGCTGCTAGGGCTGGTCCCCGGCAGTGATCCTCCTGCCTTAACCTCCCAAATTGTTGGAATTACAGGCATGTGAATTGTTTGATAGTTTAAGGAGCAGATCTTAAGTTCATTTTTCATGTTCAAATTTCTATTAAACTTTTATAACAATTTGAAAAATGTACTTTTAAATGAAATCCAGTATTTCCATATGTAGGCTTACAAATAATTTACATAATGAACTACATGTACTGTATATTACATGAGTACTAAATAAAGTGATTATTTTCAAGGTTGTCAAATCTCATATTCTGAGAAACTCAGTGTGAGATACTTAAACCAGTTTTTGTTTTAGTTGGTCCTTTGTGTACAGTGATGGTGGAGTGGACTTCAGTTCTAGGAGTTGCTGGTATTTTAAGATGAAGAAACAGGAGGGAAGGTGATTTATTAGTCAAGTGACCCCATACCTCAAAACAGATTGATATTCATTCATTCAGTACTAGGGATTGAAGCCAAGGATATTCTACCACTGAGCTACATCCCCAGCCCTTTTTATTTTGTAGATAATGTCTCAGTAAATTGCCGAGGCTGGCCTTGAACATGTGATCCTCCTGCCTCTGTCTCCTGAGTACTGGAATTGCAAGCCTGTGCCATGACTATGAGCTGACACAAACTGATTTTCAATTCATATGTTGATTGTCATTTGGTTCTGCAAGGATATAGGTAAAAAGAAACTCAGTTTCTGCTATTATACTGTCAACACACAGAGTACTTCTGTGCAATCTCCAAAATGTATGGTGATTTCTTCCCACTAAATAATCCTAGTATTCTCCACAGACACCAATTAGGCGTCCTCTCATTCAATTCAGTTCTGATGCTGTCTAGCTGGAGTGTGTATGTATATAATTCATAACAGTTATAAGTGTCAGGTACAGTAAGATACCCGTATATATGTGTGCATGTATATGTCTATAAATAAATGTGAAATAGATTATTAAGGAAATCAAGAGAATGGAGTGGTTATTTTCACATGTGTAATCAAGTAAATCATTTAAGCTGTGCTTCAAGGTTGAGTAGAATTTAGAAATATGAAGGTGTGGATGTGTGTGTGTGTGTGTGTGTGTGTGTGTGTGTGTGTGCATGTAGACTATAGGTCTTGAATCATGTTATTTCCAGTTCTTGTTTTTCTTTGAGTATAAATAAGCCATGGAGAACTTAAGTTTTTTATAGTTAATGAATGTAAAAGTAACCTGTGTTCATTGTGTTCATTTTAGAATATATGGACAGTAGAAGAAAACCCAATGGCCTAGATAGCTGCCTAGGTATTGACATGTAGCTCTTAGATTCAATTACAGCCAGTTACGCTGACCTGGGCCATAAAATTTTGATGTATTGTACGTTCCGAATAAAATATAAACTGAATTGAAAATATTCTTTTTATACCTTTATTTTATTTATTCATTTTTATGTGTGCTTAAAAGTGAACGCAGTACCTCACACATGCTAGGTAAGTACTCTACCACTGAGCCAAATCCCAAGCCCCTGAAAATATTCTTTATCAAACATGCTCTAAGTATGGTAACTTTGTTTCTTATGCTTTCCTCAAGCTAATTTCTTATGTTGTAAGAAATACACTATATACAGGCTGTTGGCTGTGCTCTTCTTTCTAAGTTTTCAAGGGAAATTGATCAGGAAAGAAATTTCAGGGACACTTAGCTAGGGTTATAAATGGAATTCATTTTTAGATTTAAGAAAAAAAATGCCAAACTCTTTTATTCAAAAAAGACATCTTATTCCTTTTACTTTTTAAATCTACTGTAAATGTGTGTAACAAGATTTAACATTTAGTGATTTTTAATTGTATAGGTCAGTGGCATTATGTGTTCACATTGTTGTACAACTATCACCATCCATTGCCAGGATTCTTTTTGTCATCCCACACTGAAACTCTGTACCCATTAAATAGTGACTTCCCATTTCTGACCCTTCCACCATTCCCTGTCAACTGTCATTCAGCTTTCTATGAATCTGAGTAATGTAGGTCTCACATACAAGTGGAATCATAAAATATTTGACCTTTTTGCCTTGACTTGCTTCATTTTGCATGTTTTCAAAGTTCATTCATGTTGTAGCATGCAACAGAATTTCATTTCTCTGTAAAACTAAATAATATTCCATTGTATGTATATACCAAATTTTGTTTATTCATCCATCGATGGACATTTGGGTTGTTTCCAGCTTTGGGCTATTGTAATACTGCTGTGAACATGGATGTACAAATATATGTTTGAATCCTGCTTTCAGTTGTTCTGGGATATATGCAGGAGTAGAGTTGCTGGATCATATGGTAATAGAATGTTTAATTTTTTGAGAAATCACCTGTTTCCCACATGTGTACAGGTGTACCATTTTTATTTCCACCAACAGTGTCATATCCTTGGCAAAACTTGTTCTGTATATCTTCTTTTTTTTTTATAACAACCATCCTAATGTTTGTAAAGTAGTACTATCTAGTGATTAGTGATAGTGAGCATATTTTCCTGTGCATACTAGCCATTTATATATCTTCTTTCATGTTTGGTTGTGTTTATAGCTTATTCTCTCATCTTGCCCACCTTTCCTTGGCAGTCCTTTATGTAGTTTTCAGTGCCACTGGCAACCAGAACCATAATTTTTTTTTAATTTGTTAAAAATATTTTTTGTTATAGATGGGCATAATACTTTTATTTTATTTATTCATTTTTATGTTTTGCTGAGGATTGAGCCCAATGCCTCATGCATGCCAGGCAAGCATTCTACCATTGAACCACAACCCCTAGCCCAGAACCATAATTTAAATGATCATGTACTATCCCGCCACATATGTTCCCCTAATGCACTACTTCCTAGATGGTAAGTCTTTCAGGGGTGGAACCTGTAGGAATTTTTTCTCTAGGGTGGAGGGGTGGTGTTGTGGATGGAATCTAGGGCCTTGCATGTGCTGTACCACTAAGCTACACTCCCAGCCCCTTCATGACTCATTTTTGATGAAAAAATTTTTCTTAATGCCTTTCTTAATAGGATTATAAACTCTAATACTGTTCAGGTGATTTTATTTTTTTAATAGATTGCTGAGAGCTGATGTTTATTATATTAATTTTTAGATGGTGACCCTGATATCTATATTGCATATTATCGGAGAACTACTGTGCTTTTAGCTATGGGAAAATCAAAAGCAGCACTTCCTGATTTAACTAAAGTGATTGAATTGAAGATGGGTTTCACTGCAGTAAGTATATCTACACTTTGTTTAAAGGGGAGCTTAAGGAACTTGGAAGAGATCATCATTTCATATTGTGAGAATTGGCAAGTTAGGCCTAACTAGAGGATATCAAAACTACTATGATATAGTGAACTGGGGACAAAGAGAAATTCAGTCCCTAGACTTTCTGGGTATAGGGTGATGTACCTTTAGTCCTGACTACTTGGGAGGCTGAGGCAGGAGGATCTCTTGATCCCTGAGTTGAAAGGCAGCCTGGGAAACATAGGGAGACCCTGTCTCAAAACAAATAGTAATGACAACAAAAAACAACAAAGTCTCACTGGGCATGGTGGTGTACACCTGTAATCCCAGCTACTAAGGAGGCTGAGGCAAAAGATTGCAAGTTTGAGATCAGCCTGGGCTACTTAGTGAGACTGTCTTAAAATAAAAAATAAAATAAAAAGGACTGGGGGATATAGTTCAGTGGTACAGCACCTCCGTGTTCAATCCCCTGTAAAGGCCTGAAACAGAGGCCTGACAATGATATTAGCAATGATGAAATAAGGGACTGAATTAAGAGGCTGTCAGCTGTCTGACAAGTTTCAGTTAAGACTGTAGCAGGAAGAATAAAGAGGAAGCTCAGTTAAGTGTTGGTTTTGGTAAGGATATCATGATGAATTAGCAGGGCTCTCCCTGAAACCAAGGCACAAGCTTTAGAGGTGTAGAACTTATAGTTTAATGTGATATTGTGAAGATTGTCAAGTCACTGTAAGGGCTATGACGTGTGTACAGGAAACTCATTGGGTGGAACAAAATTGGGCTTTCAGAAGCAGAACAGATAGAACCAATGACCAATTAGATGGTTTCAGAATTAATATGTTGACCATTTAGTATTCATATCCTGTCATATTCCAAAAAGGATTTGAGAAAACTATTAGATATGAAGTGAATGTTTGAAATATTGCCATAATCTTGCTTTTTTTTTTTTTTTTTTTTTTTTGTAGTGCTGGGGATTTGAACCCAAGGCCTTGTGCTTGCAAAGCAAGCACTCTACAAACTGAGCTATATCCCCAGCCCTATAATCTTGCTTTTTATGTATATTGATGTATTTAACAGGATTAAGGAAATTGTAGGTACTATAAAAATAGTAAGTGGAATATCAAGGTGATTTCTGTTTTCTGGTAGACATTGGTCATCAGAGAGTTCATATTGGAAGAGATGAGATTACGCACATTAGAAGAAGAGGAATATCGGATGAAAGAGGAGAGGCATTATTATTCTTGTTATA
Organism: Sciurus vulgaris; assembly: GCF_902686455.1. Classification (NCBI taxonomy): domain Eukaryota; kingdom Metazoa; phylum Chordata; class Mammalia; order Rodentia; family Sciuridae; genus Sciurus; species Sciurus vulgaris. The sequence goes on from NC_136464.1 coordinate 78,027,779, forward strand.
GCAGAGTAACTATTTGCATTGAGGGTTAATACAGCAAACTTGTTTCTGGATCTTTGATAAAGTCTCAAATAATAAAACTTTTTATATTAGTGGCAAAAAGTATTTTAAAAACAAATATAATTCACATATCATCAAAGTCAATGGTTTAAAGTATTCAGTGGTTCTTAGTATATTCACAAAGTTGTGTAATCACCACCACTATCTAATTCCAGCATATTGTTATCAACCTCAAAAGAAACTCTACCTATTTGCAATTACTCCCCATTTCAACCTTAGTCCCTAGCCAAACATGGATTTGGCTATTTTTGGCTATTTTATAAAAATGACCTTTTGTGTCTGACTTCTTTCACTGAGCATGTTTTCAAAGTTTTTTTCATGTTGTAGTATGTATCAACACTGCATTCCTTTTTATGGCTGAGTAATAAATAATTTATTGCTTGGATGTATCAAGTTTATTTATTAACTGATGGAAATTTGAGTTTATATCTATGAACATTCACGTACAAGTTTTTGTGTGGACATGTATTCAATTTTCTTGCATAGATGAAAATGTATAATTTTTTTGTGGTATTGGGAATTGAACCCAGGGGCACTCTACCAGAGTTACATCTCCTGCCCTCTTTATTTTGAGACAGGGTCTCACTAGGTTGTGCAGACTAGCCTTGAACTTGTGGTCTTTTCTATCTCAACCTCCCATGTAGCTGAGATTACAGGTTTGTGTTATTGAACCCAATGAGAAAAGTGTACTTTTTTTGTTTTGTTTTTTGTACTGGGGATTGAACTTGGGGGCACTTGAAGACTGAGCCACATCCCCAGCCCTATTTTGTATTTTGTTTAGAGACAGGATCTCACTGAGTTGCTTAGTGCCTTGCTTTTGGTGAGGCTGGCTTTGAACCCTTGATCCTCCTGCCTCAGCCTCTTGAGCTGCTGGGATTACAGGTATGCACCACTGTAGCTAACCAGAAAAATGTATTTTTAAGGAAGTATACTTTCATGAAAGTTTTATACATTCATTGATTCCAGGAATTATTTTCAGTGCCAAGTCAAATGAGCATTGGAAAAGTATTATTACATCATTGTCTACTGAGTTTCGTTCTTTGTGTTTAAATAAAATTTAGAAATGAGTAGTACTCAGGAAAGCCATCCTCCCCCCTCCCAGGCAAGATTATAGAGAGGTTACTTATTACTTAAACAAGGAAAACTTAATGAAACAGAAGATGATTTTAAAAAAATGGTAAGTTCAATTTGTATCTGGCTCAAAGAATATGTTATTTTGAGAGAACATATTGGGATTTTTTTTCTTTGTATTAAGACATTTAATAGTAATTCTATAACTAAAAAGGAAAATTATCTGATTTATATATATATATATATAAGAATCACAGATTTCTGAATTAATATTTGGTGACTGACATCAAAGAATGACATGAACTCTGCTTTATCCTACCTGAGATTCTAAAGATGTCCGCTGAGCTATTCTTTTTTAAAAACAACTTACTTTTATTTGTTCTTTTTAGATATAGATAATGGTAGAGTATATTTTGACATACTATACACATGGAGTATAACTTATTCTAATTAGTATCTCATTTTTGCACTTGTACATGTTTTGGTGTTTCACTGGTTATGTGTTCCTACATGTACATAGGAAAGTTATGTCTGATTCATTACTGTCTTTCCTGTTCTCATTCCTCCTCCCTTCCTTCCTTTCTTTTTTTTTTTTTTTTTTTTTTTTTTTCTTTTTTAACCAGCCACCAGCTGCTTTATTGAGCACCAGATTTTTCAGCAATTACTGCCTTAGGGGGAGGGTTTCAGAATTATCTGTGCCATTGGCAAGGGCCCTGGTCCCTGGCCAGGGCACATGATTAGAGAGATGTGGCCATGCTAAGGTCTGTATTTACACAGGCTCAAGAGCATCAGTAGCTCTTAAAATTTTAGCCTTCTTGGGAGGAATACAGGTAAGAGTGTCACTTGATCCCAGAGTTGTGAAGACTCCATTCACAGGGCAAGGGCTTAGAGAGCCAGCCATGCCATCTCCAGGGGTCCTGCCCAGAAGCATCTGGCAGCATATTGTAGGCTCTGTAGAGCTGGTCAAGGAGCTCCTTCTTCTCATTTTCTTGGAGGAAGCTGGACTTTTTTGCATTGATGTTCAGTCGCTTAAGCTCCTCCTTGGCAAAGCCCACGTTCTGTTTGGTCATCTGGTAGTCAGTGTCCAGGGTGGACTTGAAGATGACCATGTTGAGTGAGTAGTCAGCCTAGCCCTTCTTGAACCAAATGACTGCGTGCTCTGTTTCTGGCTTCCAGGCACCTGTGAGGTACATAGACTAAGGGCAGACCTCAGAGTGCCACAGTTCATGTAAAGGGCCTTGTCTGCCAGAGTATGATAGTCATATCCCAGCCTCTTGGTCTTGAGTGTGTCCAGGGTCTCTTGTACCATCTCTGCAGAGCCCACCTCACCAGCATGGCCTGTGGTGGATGCCACTCCTCACCACCTCCCTGTAGACCTCCATGCACTGTGGGAAGAGGCTGCTTCCTTTGATGGTCTCATCACCATCCAGGTTGATGGCCACCACAGTATGCTGCTGATACTTCTTATACAGCTCCACCACTGATGGCGCATGCAGCACAGGATTAACTGCACTTTGACTCTGAAGGCTTGCTCCCTCTCCTTCACCCCCTGGTTCTCTATGTCCACAACCTCATTGAGGTGAGGTCCCTTTCAGCCTGGTTCCAGGGGATTGGTTCCACTTTGGAGTTGGCTAGCTGGTGTGGACAATAGTGCATCTCCATGCCCTATTTGGCCTTCATCTCGACAAACTCATTGGTGATTCTTTTGATGGCCTCTCTGGAGCCTGTGTTAGCAGGCATGTAGTACTCAAATTTGGCCAAGAAGTCAGACAGAGACTCTGGCTTATCTGTGCCAATGCTGTTCTGTAGCTCCTCTGCCATGTCAGCTGGGAGGGGATCCCTTGCTTCCTGTCATAGTATGAGATGGTTTCAGGCTTGATGGCTCCATCAAAGTAGGCATGCAATTCCACTTTGAGCTTGTCAGATGCAGGTGTCTGGGACATGGTGCCAAGAGTGTGCCCTGGCCCTACTCCCTTCACTGAAGGTTGGCGAGTCTCTGCTGGCTTGGTAGCAGGTCTGCTTCCCTGTGGCCCTGTCTGCCAGCAGCCTACCATGCTCCTCTTCCCTTCCTTTCATTCCCCTTTGTCTAATACAGTAAATTAAGAAAGAATGAATCTATTCTTCCCTCTCCCCACATTTTTATGTGTGCATCCACGTATCAGAGAGAACATTTGGCTTTGCTTCTTTGGAATTGGCTTATTTCACTTAGCATGTGTATTATCAGCTTTTCTACTGCTGTGACTAAATGATCCAACCAGAATAATTATAGAGGAGGAAAAGTTTGAGGACCCACTGTTTCTGAAGTTTTAGTCCATAGAAGGCTGGCTCCATTCCCTGTGGTTTGAGGTGAAGCTGAACATCATGGTGGAAGAGAATGGCAAAGGGAAACAGCTCACATTGTGATCAGGAAGTAGAGAGAGATGCCACTCTCCAGATATAAAATATATACCCCATAGCCATGCCCGCCCCAATTCCCACCTCCTCCAGTTATACCTTATCACTTCAGTTAATCTCATCAGGGATTAATTAGATGATTGGATTAAGATTTTTATAGCCCAATCACTTCTCAGAACCTTCTTGCATTGTCTCACACATGAGCTTTTGGGGGACACCTCACATCCAAACCATAACAGCATGATAATCTTCAGTTGCATCCATTTACCAGCAAAAGCATAATTTCATTCTTTATGAAAATCCTTAAGGAAAGTGGCAAAAGACTTTAGGCAAATTTGATCAAAGAAAATATAATCAAAGGGAAGTTAATCAATGTCCTCAGTCATAGGGATTTGTAAAATAAGATGGTGGGCAAATGATCAAGCTAAAATACTTGTACATCCAAGGCCCAGGGCAACATTTAGCAAAGATAAAGTGTTGACACACAGAAACTTGGATGAAACCTTAGAAACTCACACTAAATATCCAGAGTTTACACACTGCTGGAGTCCACTCAAACAACACTGGTGAGAAGACCAGGCCATACCCAGGAAGGACAGCTTCAAGGCTGTCAGAGGTTAAGGATATGGCAGGACCAGGGAGGGGCAGAGGTAACAAGAGTGAGACAGGATGCACCCTCAGCACTGAAGGCCTTCTGCTTCTTCACTGTGCCGCTGTCAGCACAGTGTGACCTGATGAGGCCACAACACAGGTTTTTAAGACAAGGTCAGTTGGGAAGGTTAGGTAAAGGGGACATGGGTCTCACTTCACCATTCCTGACTCAGTGTGCATCTCAATTACCTCAAAATAAAACATATAATTCTTTTAATGTGTACCATCTTCAGGACAAAGTGAGATAACAACACTCACTTTGTGATAATTATTAAATTATCAAGAGGTAAATGGTCCAAGCACAGAGCCTGGCACAGAGGTGAACTTAAACTTTACTCAGCCACAAGGTAGTGGGGAGTACAGAGCAAGGGCTTGCAGGGCTTGTGAGGGCCAGGTGGTTGTCAGTAATGGGTCACAGTCAGCCTCAAGGAAGTGTATGGGGCATGCATATTCATGGCATTTATGTCTGGTGAGTGTCAGACATTGGATAGTGGGTGACGGGAGCACATAGATGATTCCCACATTTCTCCTTGGAGAACTGAACTGTTGGAACACTATTTTCTGAGCAGGTGTGAGGTGAAGGGCAGATTGATAAAGAAGGGCTTTGTTCTGGATGTGGTGAGTTTGTGTGCACTGGGGGACACTACAAGGGTCATCTCTCATCTGTATAGGCAGGACTGGAGATTATAAGTCACCTCTGGAATATAAATGTAATGGAGATTCAGCCTCTCTGTTGGGATAAAGGCATAAGTTTCACCACAAAGCTCAGAGGAAAAAGCATTTTGACTTTCTCAAGCAAAGAGGAAGACATTTTAAGAAAGAGCCAGTGGCCAACAGTGAACTCACAGCTGAAAGACACAAACAAGAATAAATTCCAATCCCTAGAATTAGTGAGCTGGGTGTCACTGTGATGTGGTGAAGATAGCTAGAGTCAGAGAACAAGATAAGTTTCAGCCAGAGTGATCTGAGAATACAGAGTGAATAGGACTTATGTGGATCCTGGAAGTAGAGAAGAAAGCCAAATAATAGGAGGGGTTGAGTCTTGGGGGGACTGTTGAAATTGATGAGCAGTGAGAAGAGGCATAAGATCCCTGGCCTGAGGGGCAAACAGGGTTGAGGACAAAGGTCCACATACTAGGGTCTATGCAGAGGGAGTAGCATCAGCTAAACAGCAAGATGGCATTCATTCACTCTGAGGGAGATGAGAAAAAGCCACACAGATGTCTTTAAATTTGGAAGTGTAGTATAACTAATGAATTTGGCTGTGGTTTTGAGGTAGAACATAATGGAAACTTGAGCATTTGAAAAGCTATCAGGTTGTGGTTTTCAGGCTGATACACAGCAGCTCTACTTATGGACATTTGACCATAGAGGCTTGCAGTGGGTGCAGGTCTCTGCAGCAAGATAATCACAGTAGAAAAATCAGGAGCCAAATAGAAGGGAAAGAACAATCCCTCTTCAGGCTTAGTGCAGTACAGTAAAAGTCCCTGAGATGTGTGAGCTGAATTCCCTAGACTGTTGATAAGCTTGTACCCATATAAGTAATATAAAATGCACCCTCCAACAGAACTGCACCATCTCCCAAACTTGCTTATGTATTTAGCTAAAATCCCTGCTGTGCATGGGGCTCAGGCTTTGGGAATCACCTTTCTGAGCCCTGTCTACACTAATAAACTTGCTTCCAGATCTTGGTGTTCTGAACCTCATTTCTCACTGCATTTTCTTATTTCAGTCTTCATTGTGACTGAGGAAGGCAAGGTGACCTGCAAAGGAAGCACAGCAGTGTCCAATTTCCTTTATGTTCATGGTAACACCATGCCTGGAACACCGCTAGTAAGTACATTTATTTGACATAAGGGGTTACTGTTCCCTTAATGCAGTCATTCATGACAACCAACCAGCAACTTCTCAGGATAGATACCAGAATATGTACTGCCTATTTTCCTTTCCCTATATCTTTTAAACATTTGAACCCAAGGGCACTGCCAGCACTGTGTCTCTGGACTGATGGAAGTGACCCTGAAGGCACAAAAGGAAGGTAGAGGGTCCAGAGGTAATCTGCAGTCTCTGCTTGCTGAACAGCTTGTAATTCGCTGTGACCATGGCCCCCAACCGAGAAAATCCACTCTCATGATCAGCAAAAAATACAAACTTTGAACCTGTTTGAGCTTCCAGGGAAACCAAAATGAACCCAGAGATGAGGGTAAAATGGATTTAGGAGGTGACAGTCACCCTTCCCTATGCACATGGTCTTGCAGAATGAGGACATAGCTCCTACCTGACCCAGGTCAGTGGTCCCTTGTGCACAGTGATGGACCTGTAGTCCTGTGGATATGCCCTAGCAACACTGAAAAGATGACAGACAGATGTTGAACGCCCCCAGGATGTGCCTGGCTGGTAGAATGAAGGGAAGGATCTGCACCCCTCAATGTCAGGTGCAGTATTTATACAGTGAGGAGTATTTATACAGTATTTAGGCAGTGAGGAGACTCAAAGGATGTTAGTTTCTTATTCATTCCCAAAACTTATTGTTTCAGCATGTCAGGATCTCACTCTAGTCACAGGAACTTCACCCACTCCAGTTTGTAAAACCAAATCTGCTTCCTAACTCTGCCTCTCCCAGGCACTCTAGGTGGGTTTAAAGTCTTCTCCCTTCACTGACTTCCTTCAAAATCCAATGTGTGATTGGATAGAATGCAATTCCGGAGTGTGTTCTTGGGACAAGTGACCCCCTAACATTGTGCAGAGGAACATCATCACCAGGAATCTGGCTTTTAATTCCTGGCTTAGATGGGTTCCAGGATCCCCATAGATATCAAAACCAAGGGATGCAAACGTTTTTTATAGGAAAAGGCATATTTGTATTTAACGTATGCAAACCCTCTATGTACTTTAAGCAATCCCTAGATAGCCCATAATACCCAATACAACATAAATGCTCTGAAAATATGAAAATAAACAAATATGTATGTGTTTATTTGGGACACATGGAATCCTTTGTGAATATTTAACATCTAATTTGTTTGAATATGAGGTTATGCATCCTGCAGATTCAGAGTCTCAGCTACATCCCAATTCCCTGAAAGACATAAATGTCTAAACATTGGAACTTGTCCAAATCCAGAGGGGCCACCCCACCCTAGGGGAAGTGGGGTTTACTTCTTTCACACCACAGGGCTATGGGTGAGGCAGTATAATTTCACCATTTAAATGACATGTAATAGGGACCTATTATTTTCTTGCAAATTGCTTACAATAATGTGGGTATTTCTGTCTTTTTCCCTATGAGGTCACATAATCCACACAAAATATTGAGGTTGAAAAGAATAGGCATATTTAAGATAAAGTAGTTTAAAATGTATATTCATTCTAAATTGACTTCAGTTGTCAAAAAAAAATCTCAAGAATAACAAATACTTCAATTGAGTTAAAGGAGTCAAAATATGTAATGCCAGACATAAAATCAGACATGTGATATCTGTAAGTCAGTGAAACTAAGCAAATTTTTCAAGTCCATGCTTTCATTTCAAAAAATACAATTATCATGGCAAACATGTTCTGAAATCCATGAAGAACTGTAAGGATTGATGGAGCATTTGTACATCTCTAGATACCACATTTGGTGATAGGGTCAGTTTAGAAGAGCATAGGCATTGAAAATAATTTGGGAGGGTTGAAGGAACAGAGTGTGAATAAGCACCACTGTAGACAAAGCCTGTCAGGTATGACAGAGTGGTCCTTCACCCCAGATCACACCTTCAAGTTCCCTGAAATATGTAAATAATTTTGGGACCATTGCCTATCATTCTTAGCCCAATGCACCTCTCTATTTTGAAAGTTGGATCACACTTTCCATCATCATATTCTCACTCAAATAGTTTACACTTTAAAAGGAAGAATTAATAAAGACCTGAACCTTACAAATCTATGATCATAGCCTCTCTGAACTGGTTTGCTTATTCCCTATGGTGCTAATGAGAAGGTTCAGGTATGAGTGGTATTTTTTTCAGGTGGGGTCTTTAACCATACAATGTCCTCCTTCAAACTCTCACACTGATTCCCTCAATGGAAATCACTGTCATTGGAAAGTAGGTTCAAAGTTCTGTAAAGTGAAAATGAGTGTTACCTGGGTTATAAAATAAAGGATATGATCAAAAAATCTGCTTGCTTAAGAGAAATGAAGAGATCCCACAAAGATATCGGCCATGTATTAAGATCTGGTCTACAGACAATGTGATGTATGGGTAAACCGAATGTCTCATAAGCTAGTTACAGTATTAGGGCAAAGCTTAAATGTGAGCTAACTATACACCTTTCAAGCATGTTATGATCTGCAGACCAAGCCTTGACCTTTGACCATCTTGGGCTCAACCACCCCATTCTTTGAACTGACAGAACCAGATTTGTATATAGAAGAAAACACCCAGCTCTTGGAAGTACAGCACATACTTAAAAAGCAGCCATTGAAAGCATAACCCGTGTTGCATCTTCCACATTTCCAGAAAACTGAATCCCAAAGACAACATTGACCTCCCAAATGCAAGCTAATTCTGTCACCTTTAAGTCAGGTTTCATGTGCCTGACATCTACCCATATTTTAGCTTTATCAAGTAGTGAGACACCTGACCTACTCAACAGAATTCCATTAATCTTGTAGGTCTCTCCTTTCTCACTGTTACCAATCTTTAATTACAAAGAATAAAAACCCACTACCTGAAAAAAAAAGTGGAAGGACACAGCAGAATTCAAAATTTCAAGGTGGAAGTTGAGCATCATATGAGCAGAATAAAACTGTAAAAGCTGTTCCTGGCTTATTTCTTGAGACATTGCAGAAGATGTAAATATATTTCATAAAAATATGTGTAGGGGAGGTTTAGGTACCAATGGAGAATCATTTTATACATTTACTGAACTGTCAGAACAATTGCCCAGATACCAAATTGTGATACATAAGAACTAGTCCCTACCCATCTCATGACCACACAAAAATTTTACTTCATTTTCAATTCCTGGATTTAAAATATAAAGAAAACATGTCATGAGTGGAGATAGGTGAATGTGAGTGGAGCATTTCATGATATTTGCTAAAAGATTTACTTGTTACAATTATTCTATTATGGTTAAATCACCACTTTTCTTACCACAGATGTTTACTGAAGCATGGATATTTCACAATGACTATTTTACTTTCAATTGTTTAAAGAAGAAATGAGTATTGCAATGTACTGGTAACCCATTAAAAAGATTCTTGCTTTTATCTATTAAACTAATTTGTTAGCCATAAACATATCATATGCTACCATTGGAAAAATGATTTTATTTTTATACACTGGAATAAACATCAGGGACATAGGGTGTGTGCAGCTCAAAATTATTGTGCAATGAAACACAGTGGTACATGTCTGCAATCCCAGTGACTTGGAGACTGAGGCAAGATAATCTCAAATTTGAGGTCAGTCTTGACAACTTATTGAGACTGTACCTTAAAATTAAAATGACTGGGACTGTTGCTCAGTGGTAGAGAACACTGAATTCATTTCCCACATGCATAAACATGTTGCAAATTTAAAAGCCCTACTGTATGGTAACCTCTTATGAAGAAACTAATATTCATAGGGAATAGTATTTTCCATCTATCCATGAGTCCATCTATGCATCCACCCTTTTAAGAATTCATTATTGTTTTCTGAGAGCTGTATTTGAACTGCACACTTTTCTTCCTGGGTTCTCATAACTAGACAATGAATTCAGTGCAGTGAATTCACTGAATTCTTGCTTTCAATCCCTGCTCCTCTAAAAATGAGAATCACACCTTGATCTCACATAAGTACCTCCATCCAAGAAAACAAAAGAATAGTGTTCTTAATATAGAGGTCTCCACATATTCCTGGAAATAAAAAAATGCCCTTGCAAGAATAAAGAAACTAGTTTGGTACACTGTGTTAGCCTATCATCATATCATTTCCATGAATTGTTACTGTACTGATTACCACTGGGATGAAATTATACATAGTTCTACCAAAAGGAAGTATACTGAGATTGGAGCTGTTGATATCATGAGGAGGATACTCCTGAGAAAAGGCAGTGGGAATATCACACTAATTTATTTTTGGCTCACCTTAAACAACTCATTTTCTCTCTGAGTCTTACATATTCTGTGCATGGATTAGTCATAATTTTGAGCACCTATTCTGTGACAGGAGTCTCAAATGTTAACTTGTATTGAACATGTGATATAGTCCCTGTGGTAAAGATAAAGGAAATGATGACAAGCAAGTCAAATTTAGAGTACAGCAAGTTTTAAGACTCAATGTTAGTTTTCTATTCAATAAAATATGTAATTGAGCATTGTGATATCTCATGATTTTGCATTAATTTATTAATAGCCTTCAGAAAGATATTCAGATCATTTTCACCTTTCTCCATAAACTTCTGAAGTCCATACCTGTGAGTTACCACCATTATACATCCAGTTAATATGCTTCATACATTTCCCTTCATTAATATCCATATATGCATATTTAGATTGCTTCATGAATGAGGAAAGTCAAATTTTATGTAGATGAGAGATTTTAACACAGATTTTATAATATTACACACAGAACTTGACTGAATGTGAACATCTTAAGACGCTTCATTGAGATACAATTCAATTATTCTAAAATTCAATAGTTAAGGTTGTACAGTTCAACTCATATATTCACAAATTTGTGAAACCATCACATATCAATTTATGAAAGGTTTTATCATGTAAAAAAACTGTCCTTTGCTCATCTTTCCCTAACAATATGCACTCAAATGGGAATTGGTTGCTCTGAGTTTCTATAAATTTTTCTGTTTTGGCATCACACATAATAAATGATGGGGTCATAATATTCTCAGTGGCACCATACCAATGTGTGACAGACTCCAAGTTGCAAATGATTCAGGGTCCTAACCTGTCATATGCATGGACACAGAACATAGGTCCAGTAATGGGAACCTAGGGTCATGGGAAAAATGACATTTTGCCACACCAGGAAAATACATTTCCAACTGGTGTTGACAGGAGATGGAGCCCATGGTCCTTGGAGTGATGCTCACATTTCACTGAGTTGGGTAATAAAGGGATGAAGCAGGTCTGAATTTAAATACCAACAAATTTTAAAGTTGTTTTCTCCTTGATAGTGGATTTTCTTAATTATATATTTCTAAATTGGTTGTAAATCCTTGGGACCATTTTTAGAGATAACTTTTCTGTTTCATCTATTCATTTATTTATTTATGTTTTCTTTTCTTAGAATTGAATCAATGGCCTCAAGAATTCTAGGCATGTGCTCTGCCACTGAGCTATGCTTTTAGTCCCTAGAAAGAATTTTAGTCGTTGTCTTTGGTTTCAAAATATTTTTGGTGCTGACGATATAGCTCATCATGTAGAGTGCCTACCTGGCATGTGCAAGTCCCTGGTTTGAGTCCCCAGCACTGTGGGGTTATGGAAATAACAAACAAAATATTTTTGATCAATATACTGGTGTGTGGTTTCATAATGGTACTCAACATGTAAAGCCAGAAGTCTCTCTAGAAAATATAAATGACTCAATGGCTTTTACATTGTGTGTAATTATCACAGAGCAATAACACATGAGAAAACATGAAATTCCAGTTGTCAGTATCCTGTAGTAGAGTCACACTTCTAATGGACATTAGAGTCTTAGAAGATTCTAACACTACTTGTGTCACTCCACTAAAAAATTTTATTTTAAATACTGCAATAGCCACCACAAATTCATTAACTGGGAAGAATTAGTACAAGTGTTGAAAGATGAACCTCAACATAAATTAGAGGAACTGTTTAAAATTATACAGTATAATAAGAGATTGGAGTAAAAATTGCCATTAGCTATAAAATTAATTTTTTTAGATAATGCTGAGAAAATAAAAATAAGCCTGAAATGAAATTGTTAATATAGTGGTAGTGGATTTATGTCTTCTGGAAATCTTTTTTTCTATATGCCAGGTAAGGCTAAGTTCTATTTTTGGGTAACAATATAAACTTTGCAAGAATTTTAGTAAAACAAAATTAATGTTGAACACTCTCTATTGCTATGAATTTTTTTTTTCTTGGACTTAATTTTTTACCTTTTAGATAAAATAAATGCCAGATATTATAAAATATCTTCCATAACTTCAAATTTTGTTTCACAATAGTTTCAAAATTTTTAAACCATTTTTGAATTTATCATAATTTTATTATTTCATAATTTTTTCAATGTATTTCTGGTTGTATTAACTATCGATTTTCCTGTATACTACTCACACACGTTTCCATTCTAGATTTGCATGTGTATGCATGTGCTTATGTGTGTGCACCCATAGGTGATTGAACATATTGGACAAAGATATCATCAAAAATAATACTTTGTGGAATCCTGACCCTTACTTCAAGAACTAAGTTCTTCTCAGACATGACTGCTACTGAAGACTATATGACATTTTCTCATTATCTTAATCATATTTCCCACAATTTACATATTGAATTAATTGCCAACAATGTGAGGAAATTTGGAGAAGGGATCTTTAAGAAGGTAAAGAAAGTCAAAAGAGATTTTAAAGTTGAGGCCCTAATCCAAATTGTCCAATGTCTTAGAAAGGAGAGATGCCAGAGAGGGATCATGTGAGGATGAAGTAAGATGATGACTATGTGGGAGCCAAGAGGAGAGGCCTCAGGGAACCCATCCTGCTAATACTTTCATCTTGAACTTTGAGTTCCAGAAATGTAGGAAATAAAATTCTGTGGTTTACATGACTCTCTCTGTGATGTTTTATTATGATAACCCTAGCAAATGTATATACTCCACGTATTTCCTGTCATCCTCAACACTGTCCACACCATGAGTGATCAAACAGAATAAGAAATAAAAGGTGACTTAATGTGGCCAAAATACTGAAACAGGAATAAAAGAAGAAGAAAAATAATTGAACCTCTTCATAAAAGCCCATATACACACAGAAGGAAAAAACAAAAAACAAAACAAAAGATATTTACACATAGTCTTTAGAGATCTATAATTTTGCTGAGCTGGCAATTCAAGTTTTACCTTAAAAATTGCATAATAATAAAATAAAAATGGAACTAATTAGATTTTGTGACTATACAGAATGAGTTGTAAATTAACCTTATGATCTGTTACAATGTTTCATCTATGTAAGCAAAATGTGAGTCAAATAAAAATATTTTTACCTGTGTGCACTACTAAACACAAACATGTAAATACAAAGATTTTTTTTTTCCTTTTGGATTAAATCAAGGGGATGCTTTTCTACTGAGTTATATCCATGGACCATTTTATTTTTGTTTATTTTTATTTTGAGGTGTAGTCTTGCTAAATCGCTGAGGTTGCCTTCTGAGTTGCTGATATTAAAATTATGTACCACCAACCCTGTCCTGTAAATCCTAATCTCAAAAATGCTACAAAATAGCCACCTACAGTGTCAAGTGCCTGTAATCCCAGTGATTCAGGAGTCTGATGTAGAGAAATCACAAGTTTGATGCCAGCATCAGTAACTGAGCAAGATGCTATCACAAAATATCAACTCAAAATGACTGGGGATGTAGCTCAGTTTTAGAACATATAGGTTTAATTTCCAGTAGTGTAAAAAAAAAAAAGTGACTAAATATAAAATAACATAAAATCTACTAAAATTTTCTTTATTAGCCACACTTTCCTTCAGCAATAACATCTTAATTTTCCATATACATAATATATATTGCCATGAAATAGCCGTAGGAGGAAGATATGTGCTAAAAAAAAAAGTTCTAATTAAATCAATTTTTCACACTTACAAATAAGCTAGATAATATGGGATTCCATAGATTCAGCTAAGATAGATATCATGACCTTCAATGTATATGGAAACAAGAATTTCAATGATTAAAACAGTATATAAAACATTATTTTAAAAGGGGTGATTATCACAACAGTTTGACATTCCAATTTTCCTATACAAAAATGTGTAAATAACAAATGGCATCTCATAGCCTATGACAATTGTAATTCTGTGTCTCTTCCATTGAGTTCCCTCATATGCAGCACCCAATATTATTAAAAAGTATTCAATTAATATAAATATTGCTATATATTTTGTTACAATTGTGGTTAAAGGATTTGTTCAGTGTCTGTTTCAACAGTCTCATCTCAGTTTGCTTTAATCTCAAAGATGCAATATATCTCCTTTAGGATACCCACCAAATAACATCAATAACTTCTTTAAAACACATTATCTTTGTATCCTCCATTTATCAAAAAGCAAAGATCTGACATTAAATCAATGACATTCTTCTCCAAGGAAATAATTTGATCACACCCATTAAGAACACACATGTTGGGGCTGGAGATATAGCTCAGTTGGTAGAGTGCTTGTCTTGTAAGCACAAGGCCCTGGGTTCAATCCCCAGCACTGGGAAAAAAAAAAAAAAAAAAAAGAACAAACATCTAACACGTTTTTGTGGACATGATGGCACGTGCCTGTAATTCCAGTGACTCAGGCAACCAAGCCAAAAGGATCACAAGTTTGACACCAGCCCCTGCAATTCAGGAGGGCCCCATCTTCAACAAACTAACAAGTGGGAACCAACAAGTGGGGCTATGGCCCAGTTGAATAGTGCCCCTGGATTGAATCTGTGGTATCAGAAAAGTATTTTAAATATTTTAGTTATTTTGGGGCATGGAATATTAAAATACTACTCATTAGACCTGTCAGCAATTTTTTAGTTTGCAGAGAGCTATCTCACCTAGAAGGTATAATGATCTCTTTAAATAATTTTGTTAATTCCAGTTCAGCAAATGTATCATTGAATTATTCTATGTCTTTTGTTTGTTCTTTTTAGTTATACATGAAGTAAGAGGGTATTTTGACATATTTATACAAACATGAAGAATATCTTATTCTAATTAGGATCATGGTCTTGTGGTTGTACATGATGTGGAAATTCACTGTGTTGTATTCATATATGAACATAGGAAAATTATGTCAGATTCATTCCACTCTTTTCTATTTCTGTCCCCTACCCTTTCCTTCATTTCCCTTTTTCTGATTCAACAAACTTCTATTCTCCCCCTCACATTCATATTGTGTGTTAGTATCCACATATCCAAGAGAATGTGTGGCCTTTGGTTTTGTGAATTGTCTTAATTCACTTAACAAGATAGTCTCCAGATCCATCCATTTACTGGCAAATGTGATAATTCCATTCTGTTTATGGTTGAGTAGTAGTCCATTGTGTATATATACCACATCTTCTTTATCCATTCATCTGTTGAAGGCCACCTAGGTTGGTTCCATAGCTTAGCTATTTTGAATTGAGTTGCTATAAACATTGGTGTGGCTGTGTCAGTGCATGATGCTGATTTTAACTATTTTGGATTTGTACCGAAGAGTGGTTTAGCCATGGAAAATGGTGGATTCATTCCTAGTTTTTTGAGGAATCTCTTTACTGCTTTCTAGAGTGGTTGTAACAATTTGCAGTACCACAAGTGATGTATGAGTGTACCCTTTTCCCCACATCCTCATGAAAATTTATTGTTGCTTGTATTCTTGGTTGTTGTCATTCTGACTGGAGTGAGGTGAAATCTCAGTGTACTCTGAATATGCATTTCTCTTATTGCTAGAGATGTTGAGCATTTTTTCATATATTTGTTGACCATTCCTATTTCTTTTTCTGTAAAGTGCCTGTTCTATTCCTTTGCACACTTATAGAGTGTTTTTTTTTTTAATGGTGCTAAGTCTTTTGAGTTCTTTATATATCCTGAAGATTAATGCTATATCTGAGCTGCAGGTGGTAAAGATTTTCTCCCATTCTACAGGGTCTATATCTCATTTCTGTCCTTAATCTCTCTACATTTAATGTGTCTTTTAAGTCTTATACTTCACATCAACTTGAAAAATGTTTGTATTAGCCTTTTCTTTATTTAAATGAGGTAACTTACTTATGTCATATGTATGGTGATTGCTTGGGCACAAAGCCTCCAGCTGCTGAGCAGGCATTGGTAGGGAGACCTGATATTTGATTCTAGGTAGCATCATGCATGCCATGCATGCCACTCTTATGAAGCTACAACCTGTCCTGCCTATTGTAATCCCTAACCCAACAGGCTAGCAATCAAGCTGGGACCACAAAGCATGGATTGCTTAAATCTCAGGGACAACTGCTTTTATAAGTCGGCATGGGAACATGCTCTCAAAAATCAGTAAATTTGTGATAACTGTGGGCTCCAAAAATAGACAGCTGGAACTCAGTTTTCATCTCCTCCACTGACCAACCTAGAGAGTAAAGTGAATTACCTAACTCCCATGTTGCTCAGTGCCTCATTATTATAAATATATTGCTTTTTACTCCTCTTTATCTACAACCTCTATATACTACTGTTGTTAGCATTTAGGTTGTTCAAATTATAAACACAAATGTATGTATATGTTATACATTGTTTCTTATTAGGTGATTTTACTATAGCTCATATTGAAATATAATTATTTTTGAGCATCTTTGGATTAATTACCTGAAATTAAGTTTGAAAGTATGTTCCACCAATGCTTACCAGGCCACAGTCCTGAAATCTCTTTCTCATTTGAGGCAAGTATAAATCCTGCACTGAAGCAAGTTGCAAAGAGCTTCAGGTTATTTTGTAATTGTATTCTCATATAATATTCTTGAAATGGAGATTCCAAGTATCATTTGGTGTCTAGTTTTAAATTACTGTCTTACAATCTGCTCCTCTTCGCTTTCTTATGTAGTGGTTCATATTATCCATTTACGCTTGTGACACTCATGCAGTCTTATAGTTTCCATAGCTTTTCACCATGTCTGGGGAATGATTTATACCTGCACCCAATTTCAAATTTCTCCTGCTGTGATAAGTTAATGTTTGTCCTTGATTTTCTAAATTCATTTCTCAGGCATTTCCCGAAATTATGCCAAGAAATTTCAGAGGCATTCTTTCTCAGGTAAAAGCACAATAGATGGATAAAAATAGATGGATAAAAATTCTTCTGTTTTGACAAGTGATGCTCTCCAAAACCTAAGATAATGAGAAAAGAAGAACAAATCATGTGGTTTAGAGGAGGTTGGTTTTGGCTTTGGAATCAGGCAGAATTGATCCTGAATTCCAAACCAGCTGCTTGTTATTAGAGGGACTTTGAACATGTTCCTTCACCCAGGAACCTCATTCATGAGAAAAACCTGAATGATTCTGAGTTCCAAAATATCAGCAATTCTTTAGTCTCATCTGTGTTCATAACTTTGATAATGGGCTTTTACTCCTATTTTTGTCAAAATTCCAGAATACTGGGTCTGCACTCTCCTTATTTTCTATATCTCAAGAAAAGCTATGACCATTAATGAGTATTATTCAGACATTTAGCCTCAAAAATTTGAAGGCTTCTCCTTTTCCTTTCAAAACCCTGCCATCTCCATGAGAATAAGCCCACATTAATTAATTGAAGGATCACATGTGTAGGGAAATCACGGCAATTTTCTTGACAGCCTGCTAACCCTATGAAGTTTAGTGACATTTCCAACCATCAGCTAGCCAGCCTGCAGCAGAAAGACCCCAGCAGAGCGCAACTTAAACTGATGTTCAGGCCAATCTTGACCTAATACCTTTTAGAGAGGTTTGCTGTCCAGCAATACATAAACTAATATACACATTATGTCCAGGATGCCAAGATTCAATCATATGTCATGCAGAAGTTTTCTGGCAAAGAGCAGGTGCCTTATAGGTAGTGGTTTTCTTTTCTTCTGATTTAAATTTAGAGTTGACTCTCTTGATAGATTGTATTATATCATGCAGATCTCTCTGTACATATATGTATATGATTTGTATTAAAATTCTTATTTTCCCATACTATTAAAGGAGACAGTCATCACATTCCTGCCATTAGGTTCAAGGCCAAATTGCAAAGTAAGGTTAACTATGTGTTTAAACTCAAAAGACTAGACTACTTAAAGATCTGATCATATAGAGCACAAATGCCGCTTGCTGCTGACCAGCGGGACAAACGACACGTACTCGTCAGAAGTTCATGAAGCAGCTTCCCGCTTTATTTGGACAACACTCTCAATATATAAGCAGTCTCATGCATAAGCAATTGTAACCAGATATGTCCATCCAAACCTATTAAAGGTCAAGTGATCACGAGCTCAAGCACACATGTAAGATATATCTGTCCACGTGCTAAGCAGCTGAACTAATTATCATACAGCCAATGGTAAACGCTTCCTGTTTTTCTCAAGGTGTATTCAGCACACCGTTTGGCTCTCTGCCAGTTGCCATCTTAGATGCATGTGGCATAACCCTGGGCCCGAGGTCTCGCCTGCCACATCTCCCCCTGTCTGTTTATAAAGGAGACCATGCCTGTCTTAGGTTGTCCACGGCAGAGCAACATCCTTACCCATCATTGGACAATGAGGCTCTAGCCCTCATTTCCTGTCTTAGGTCGGTATGAGCTCCCCATGAATCTTACCTGTCTTTGACTACCAGTCCAGCATATTGGGGGGATGAGCCAGCATCAATTTTGACGAGAGCTTGGTGAATAATGGCTGTTTCTCTGCGCCGATATATACGCATTTTGTATAAACAGTATATGCACAGAACAGATACAACACATAATAGACCTCCCCCGGACAAAAACCCAAATGATTCTTTTCCCCATTGAACAGCGGACTGAAGCAATGTGGCCAATTGTTGTAAAAATAGGAGGATATAGAATAGAGGAGTTGGTAAGGGGTACAGGATAGGCCTGCGTCTTTACTATCCCCCATAGTTCACATGAGTCTCCTCCATTAACTTGGTGAGAAATCGCCAACACCATCAGCGGGAGAAGCCTCCCCATCTTCTTCCTGTTTTTGGGTCTCTGTTGAGGACTTGACCAATCTCTCCGGCACCCAAATTGGCGATTGTGCATCCTGTGGGAAAACACAAACAGACCCTTGGGTCCAGATTAACACCAGATCTGAGCCTTTCCATTGTCCCGATAGAATGTCCTCCCAGAGCACTTGAGGTAGATGTTTTTTATTAGGCTCTGAATGACGGTCAGCAGCCGATCGGCCCTCAGAATCGAGATTTAAAAAATTTAAGATGAACAAGACAAAAGATAATTTGTCTTTTGGGGATCTGTATGATGCCCCTATTCCCTCTTTTTGTTTATAAAGCATGTTTTTAAGTGTTAAATGGGCACGCTCAACAATGCTTTGTCCAGTAGGATTATAGGGAATTCCTGTGACATGTTGGATACCAAAGGTGAAAAGGGATACTTTTAACACCTTAAGGATTAATTCTGTCACAGATTCAGTAAACAAGGATAAGAACTTGTTAGGAGCATAATTCATGTGAACCCATAGAATAGGACCCTTTTGCCAAAACACTCCTGTGGGTAACTTATTTGTGGCCAAGACAATGAATAATAAAGGCTTAGCTAGGCCAATATGATCAAGATGAACCTTTTCCATACTGTTTCAACAAGTTGAGAGCTGTTTGAGCCTTAGGGGTAAGCACCTGCTTAGAAAGGGGGTCAGAATCACCTTTAGGAATATCAAACAGGGGGCCCAAACTTGAGGTGGGTAAATGAAGGTAAGGTCTAATCCAATTAATATCACCCAAAAGTTTTTGAAAATCATTTAAAGTTCTAAGTTTGTCCACCTGAACGGTAAGTTTTATGGGTTTAACCATAGTTGCATTAATGATAGATCCCAAGAAGTTTTTGGTGTCTGTCATTTGTACTTTATCAATGGCAATATGTAATCCCCATCTTTCCAGTGACTTTAGTAAGGAATTATAACATTGCTCTAAGACAGGTTTTTTCTTATGAGCTAGCAAAATATCATCCATATAATGATAGATTAAAAGTTGAGGGTTAATTTGTTGATACACACCTGGGTGGAAATTAATCTGATTACCTTGCCCTTCATATGGTCCTTGGCCTGTCAGCATGTTTG
The DNA here is from genome assembly GCF_902686455.1 of Sciurus vulgaris. Lineage (NCBI taxonomy): Eukaryota > Metazoa > Chordata > Mammalia > Rodentia > Sciuridae > Sciurus > Sciurus vulgaris. The sequence continues at coordinate 78,047,922 of NC_136464.1, forward strand.
GATTCCATTGAGGATTGCCCGCAACTGCATTATGTTGGGCAGTATCAGAACATAACTCCTTGTTAGCCACCTTCCATTCTAATATGGCTGTGCTCTTGTTAGGATTGGAAACCATACCCAATCCCCTTAAAGTCTGATCTGCCTGTTGAAGTGGCCAGGCTTTGGGCCATTCTGTAATTTTGATAATACTTTGTCAAGTATTATCAAGTTCAGAGGTCTGAACACCTACTTTCTTTTTTAGAAGCTCTACTTGATAATACTTTGTCAGCCCCAGTATCTAATAAGCCCTCAAAACTTTTGCCTTCTATCACTAACTTTGTCATAGGACTATCTTTTAAATCCAATGTTAACATGACCACATTTTGGCCAGTAGAACCTAATCCTTTATTTCCCCTAATAATATTCTTTGATGGATATTGATCATGGCAGCTGGGTAAGACCAACAATTGTGCTATGCGATCGCCATGAGCTATTATTGCTACACCTCTTGGTGAAGAAGCAAGGATTTTTATTTCTCCTGTAAAATCAGGGTCTATAACTCCAGGGACAATATTTAATCCTTTTAAAGCAGAAGAACTCCTCCCCAGAACTAGTCCCACTGTTCCTTTAGGTAATGGGCCGACAACTGAAGTTGGTATTGGTTGTACTCCCATCTCTGGAGTTAATACTGCTCTGGCGGAGGCACAGAGGTCTGAACACCTACTTTCTCTTTTAGAAGCTCTACTTGATTGTTCTTCTTTTACAGTTTCTAATATTTTTCCCCTTCTCTTAACTGTTCTTTAAATTTTGGTTTTTTGGAAGTCAGACAGAAGTGAACTAATGTCCATATCACCACCACAACAACAAACAGAAATGAAACAAGAAAAGGTAACACAAATAACACCTTACACATATTCATTTACTTACAGGACATCCTTCGCTGTCTCTTGGGACAGCCTTTCATTACATTCCCTCTCTAGGGGAATCTTCCATTAACATTCCCTCACTCGGGGAATCTTCCATTAAAACTTTAAGGCAACTGTTTCCTCAAATAGGGAAACCTGCTAGTTGATTGTGCTAGTGAAAATTTTTTTTCTTTATTACTTACCTGAGTGCTCACCATTCCCCGTACAGGCCGCCACTTGCCACTTGCTGCCGACCAGCGGGACAAACGACACGTACTCGTCAGAAGTTCATGAAGCAGCTTCCCGCTTTATTCGGACAACACTCTCAATATATAAGCAGTCTCATGCGTAAGCAATTGTAATCAGATATGTCTATCCAATCCTATCAAAGGTCAAGCGATCACAAACTCAAGCACACATATAAGATATATCTGTCCATGCGCTAAGCAGCTGAACTAATTATCATACAGCCAATGGTAAAAGCTTCCTGTTTTTCTCAAGGTGCATTCAGCACAACATTTAGCTCTCTGCCAGTCACCATCTTAGATGCATGTGGTGTAACCCTGGGTCCCGGGTCTCATCCACCACACACAAACCTCATGGGACACCCAAGTTTCTTTGCTGTGTGATATCTAAAATGGGATTGGATCTGCTCTGTATCAAGTGGGAAACTGTTCTACTTTTGGACAATTTCTGCTTGGGTCTTCCAGGTCTCAAAGGGTAGTGTCTTTCTTGTTCTCTGACCCTGAGTAGAACATTGTCAGTTAGTCACAGTGGCACCAACCTGAAATCCCAGTGACTGGGGAGGTGGGAACAGGAGGATGTGGGCTCAAAATCGGCATCAGTAAAATTGATGTGCTTAGCAAATCAGTGAGACCCTATCTCTAAATGAAATACAAAATAGTGTTGGAGATGTGGCTCAGTGGTTGAGTGCCCCTGAGTTCAATCCCCAGTACAAGTATTTATATATATATTTATGGAAGTGAATTCTATCACCTCACTGAGGTTAAGTAAGCCATAGTTCTCAAACATGGAATGAATCTATTTTGAACTGAGATGATTTGGAGGTTTCAAATATAGAATGAGTTTTGAAGATGTAGTTTATATATACTTTATTATATATTTTATTAGTAATTTTACATTGTCAAACAATGATATTATTCTGGATATATTGATCCACATTATTACAGCTGATTTCACTTGTTCTTTCTACTTTTTAACATGAAGAGTAGAAAATTTAAATTTACACTGTGACTTACAATTGATTTGTGTTGAACATTGCTGCTATAGGGAATTTTTTCTAGCTCAAAGCCCAGCTGCATATATATAAGATCACATGCAATTAATAAATTAATATGGCCTCATATGCTAGTCTAGACCCAGTACTGCAAGGAAACCCAGCCTGAAGCTCTGGGTTCAATTCTTAGTAAATCAAAAGTAAAAGAAAGAAATAAGGACTGGCTGTGGTGGGGTATTCCTATTATCTCAGTGACTCAAGATTTTTGAGACAGGAGTTGGCTTCCATGACGCACTCCTGTAATCCCAGTGGCTCTGGTGGCTGAAGTGTTAGGATTGGAAGTTCAAAGCCAGCCTCAACAGCTAACCTAATCAAGTTAACGAGGGCTTGTCTCTAAATAAAAATTTAAAAGGGCTAGGGATGTGGCTCAGTGGTTTAGCACCTCTTGGATCAATCCCTAGTACCACCTTCCACTATAAAACCAGCATTCCCATAAGGACAGATAATAGGAAAGTTAAATGGGACTTAAAGTAATTTTCATTATATCATTTCCATTCATGAACAACATGTATGTAATTCATAAGCCCTAATGAAATTGCATATAATTTTTTTTTGTTTTTTTTTTTTAATTTTTTTTTATTTTATTGTAAACAAATGGGATACATGTTGCCTCTCTGTTTGTACATGGCGCAAAGGCATACCATTTGTGTAATCATAAATCCACATACAGTAATGTTGTTTGATTCATTCTGTTATTTTTCCCCTTCCCCCCACCCCTCCCACCCCTCTTTACCCTCTATACAGTACTTTCTTCCTCCATACTTGCCCCCCTCCCTAACCCTAACTCTAACCCTAACACTAACCCTTCCCTCCCCCCCATTATGTGTCATCCTCCACTTATTAGCGATATCATTCGTCCCTTGTCTTTTTGAGATTGGCTTATCTCACTTAGCATGATATTCTCCAATTTCATCCATTTGCCTGCAAATGCCATAATTTTGTCATTCTTTATGGCTGAGTAATATTCCATTGTGTATATATACCACAGTTTCTTTATCCACTCGTCAATTGAAGGGCATCTAGGTTGGTTCCATAGTCTGGCTATTGTGAATTGAGCAGCTATGAACATTGATGTGGCTGTATCTCTGTAGTATGCTGATTTTAGATCCTTTGGGTATAGGCCAAGGAGTGGGATAGCTGGGTCAAATGGAGGGTCCATTCCAAGTTTTCTAAGGAATCTCCACACTGCTTTCCAGGGTGGCTGCACTAATTTGCAGCCCCACCAGCAATGTATGAGTGTACCTTTCTCCCCACATCCTCTCCAACACCTGTTGCTTGTATTTTTGATAATCGCCATTCTAATTGGGGTGAGATGGAATCTTAGGGTGGTTTTGATTTGCATTTCTCTTATTACTAGAGATGTTGAACATTTTTCCATATGTTTGTTGATTGCTTGTACATCTTCTTCTGTGAAGTGTCTGTTCATTTCCTTAGCCCATTTGTCGATTGGATTATTTGTATTCTTGGTGTAGAGTTTTTCGAGTTCTTTATAGATTCTGGAGATTAGTGCTCTATCTGAAGTATGATTGGCAAAGAAATTCTCCCACTCTGTAGGCTCTTTCTTCACATTACTGATAGTTTCCTTTGCTGAGAGAAAGCTTTTTAGTTTAAATCTATCCCAGTTATTGATTCTTGCTTTTATTTTTTGTGCTATGGGAGTCCTGTTAAGGAAGTCTGGTCCTAGGCCGACATGTTGAAGATCGGGACCTACTTTTTCTTCTATAATCTGCAGAGTCTCTGGTCTGATTCCAAGGTCTTTAATCCATTTTGTGTTTAGTTTTGTGCAGGGTGAGAGATATGGGTTTAGTTTCATTCTGTTGCATATGGATTTCCAATTCTCCCAGCACCATTTGTTGAAGAGGCTATCTTTTCTCCATTGCATATTTTTGGCGCCTTTGTCTAGTATTAGAAAGTTGTATTTATTTGGTTTTGTGTCCGTGTCCTCTATTCTGTACCATTGATCTACCTGTCTATTTTGGTACCAGTACCATGCCGTCTTTGTTACTATTGCTTTGTAATAAAGTTGAAGTTCGGGTATTGCGATACCCCCTGCTTCATTTTTCCTGCGAAGGATTGCTTTAGCTATTCTGGGTTTCTTATTCTTCCAGATGAATTTCATGATTGCTTGCTCTATTTCTGTAAGGTACGTCATTGGGATTTTAATTGGGATTGCATTGAATCTGTATAGCACTTTTGGTAGTATGGCCATTTTGACAATATTAATTCTGCCTATCCAAGAACATGGGAGATCTTTCCATCTTCTAAGGTTTTCTTCGATTTCTTTCTTTAGTGTTCTGTAGTTCTCATTGTAGAGGTCTTTTACCTCTTTTGTGAGATTGATTCCCAAGTATTTTATTTTTTTCGATGCTATGGTGAATGGGGTAGTTTTCATAATTTCTCTTTCTGAGGATTCCTCACTTATGTATAAAAATGCATTGGATTTATGAGCATTGATCTTGTAACCTGCCACTTTACTGAATTCACTTATGAGTTCTAACAGTTTTCTGGTGGAATTTCCTGGTTCCTCTAAGTATATAATCATATCATCCGCAAATAGGGATAGTTTGAGTTCTTCTTTTCCTATTCGTATTCCTTTAATTTCCTTGGTCTGTCTAATTGCTCTGGCTAGAGTCTCAAGAACGATATTGAATAGGAGTGGTGAAAGAGGGCATCCCTGTCTTGTTCCAGTTTTTAGGGGGAATGCTTTCAGTTTTTCACCGTTTAGAATGATATTAGCCATGGGCTTAGCATAGATGGCCTTTACAATGTTAAGGAATGTTCCCACTATCCCTATTTTTTCTAGTGTTTTGAGCATGAAGGGGTGTTGTATTTTATCAAATGCTTTTTCTGCATCTATTGAAATAATCATGTGGTTCTTGACTTTAAGTCTATTGATATGGTGAATTACATTTATTGATTTCCGGATGTTGAACCAACCTTGCATCCCTGGGATAAAACCCACTTGATCGTGGTGCACTATCTTTTTAATATATTTTTGTATGTGATTTGCTAAAATTTTATTGAGAATTTTTGAGTCAATGTTCATTAATGATATCGGTCTGAAATTTTCTTTCCTCGATTTGTCTCTGTCTGGCTTGGGTATCAGGGTAATATTGGTTTCATAGAATGAGTTTGGGAGGGTACCCTCCTCTTCTATTTCATGGAATACTTTGAGAAGTATTGGAATGAGCTCTTCTTTAAAGATTTTGTAGAACTCGGCTGAGAACCCATCTGGTCCTGGACTTTTCTTTGTTGGTAGGCTTTTGATGACCTCTTCTACTTCATTACTTGAAATTGATCTATTTAAATTTTGTATGTCCTCCTCGTTCAATTTAGGCAATTCATATGTCTCTAGAAACCTGTTGATGTCTTTGAAATTTTCTATTTGGTTAGAATATAGATTTTCAAAATAGCTTCTAATTATGTTTTGTATTTCAATCGTGTCTGTTGTGATATTTCCTTGTTCATTCCGAATTTTGGTGATTTCGGTTTTCTCTCGTCTTCTCTTTGTTAGAGTGGCTAAGGGTTTATCAATTTTCTTTATTTTTTCAAAGAACCAACTATTTATTTTGTCAATTTTTTGTATAGTTTCTTTTGTTTCAATTTCGTTGATTTCAGCTCTGAGTTTAACTATTTCCTGTCTTCTACTACTTTTGGTGTTGGTCTGTTCTTCTTTTTCTAGGGCTTTGAGCTGTAGTGTTAGGTTGTTTATTTGTTGATTTTTACTTCTTTTATTGAATGCGCTCCATGAAATAAATTTTCCTCTAAGTACTGCTTTCATAGTGTCCCAAAGATTTTGATATGATGTTTCTTTGTTCTCATTTACCTCTAGGAATTTTTTAATTTCCTTCCTAATATCTTCTGTTATCCATTCATCATGTAATAGCATATTGTTTAATCTCCAGGTGTTGGAGTAGCTTCTGTTTTTTACTCTTTCATTTATTTCTAACTTCAATCCATTATGATCTGATAGAATACATGCTAGTGTCTCTATCTTCTTGTATTTGCTTACATTAGCTTTGTGGCATAATATATGGTCTATTTTAGAGAAGGATCCATGTGCTGCTGAGAAGAAAGTGTATTCGCTCTTGGTTGGATGGTATATTCTATAAATGTCCGTTAAGTCTAAATTATTGATTGTGTTATTGAGATCTATGGTTTCTTTGTTCAATTTTTGTCTGGAAGATCTGTCCAGTGGTGAGAGAGGCGTGTTAAAATCACCTAGTATTATTGTGTTATGGTCTATTTGGTTTCTGAAATTGAGAAGGATTTGTTTGACATACATGGATGAGCCACTGTTTGGGGCATAGATGTTTATGATTGTTATGTCTTGCTGATTTATGATTCCCTTAAGCAGTATGTAATGTCCTTCTTTATCCCTTCTGACTAGTTTTGACTTGAAGTCCACATTATCTGAAATGAGGATGGATACCCCAGCTTTTTTGCTGAGTCCATGTGCATGGTATGTTTTCCCTCATCCTTTCACCTTTAGTCTATGGGTATCTCTTTGTACGAGGTGAGTCTCTTGCAGGCAACATATTGTTGGATCTTTCTTTTTGATCCAATCTGCCAGTCTATGTCTTTTGATTGATGAGTTCAGGCCATTAATATTCAGGGTTATTATTGAGATATGATTAGTATTCCCGGTCATTTGGTTCATTTTATTTATTTATTTATTTATTTATTTATTTATTTATTTATTTATTTTGAGACGACTTGGTTCTTCGTTTATTTGACAATTCCTTTAGGATGGTTCCTCCCATTGCTGATTTGTTTCTTTGTTTTTCATCTCTTCCTCATGGAATATTTTGCTGAGAATGTTCTGTAATGCTGGCTTTCTTTTTGTAAATTCTTTTAGCTTTTGTTTCTCATGGAAGGATTTTATTTCATCATCAAATTTGAAGGTAAGTTTTGCTGGGTGTAAGATTCTTGGTTGGCATCCATTTTCTTTCAGGGCTTGAAAAATGTTGTTCCAGGCCCTTCTAGCTTTTAGGGTCTGGATTGAAAAATCTGCTGATATCCGTATTGGTTTCCCCCTGAATGTAATTTGGTTCCTCTCTCTTGCGGCCTTTAAAATTCTGTCTTTATTTTGTATGTTGGGCATTTTCATTATAATGTGCCTTGGTGTGGGTCTGTTGTAATTTTGTATATTTGGAGTCCTATAAGCCTCTTGTACTTGATCTTCCATTTCATTCTTCAGATTTGGGAATTTTTCTGATAGTATTTCATTGAATACATTGTTCATTCCTTTGGTCTGTTTCTCTAAGCCTTCCTCAATTCCAATAATTCTCAAATTTGGCCTCTTCATGATATCCCATAGTTCTTGGAGATTCTGTTCATGATTTCTTACCATCTTCTCCGTTTGTTCAACTTTGCTTTCAAGGTTAAATATTTTATCTTCAATGTCTGATGTTCTGTCTTCCAGGTGTTCTATTCTATTGGTTATGCTTTCTATGGAGTTCTTAATTTGGTTTATTGTTTCCTTCATTTCAAGGATTTCTGTTTGGTTTTTTTTCAATATCTCTAACTCTTTATTGAAGTGATCTTTTGCTTCCTGTATTTGCTCTTTTAACTGTCGATTGGTGCGATCATTCAGTGCCTGCATTTGCTCTTGCATCTCGTCATTTGCTTCCCTGAGCATTTTAATTATGTACATTCTGAACTCCCTTTCTGTCATTTCTTCTGCCATGCTGTCGTTGGGTTTCATTGATGTAACATCTAGATTTGTTTGCAGCATTTTCTTTCCTTGTTTTCTCATATTGTTCAGGTATCAGTTGACCGCTGTGATATTGCAGATTTCCTCTATTGTCTTATAATATCCCTGAAGATTTCTATTATATCCCCTCTTAGTCTTCAGTAGCCTGAAGTCTTGGAGGAAGTTGATAATGCAGTGCTCCACAAGGGAGCTGACTCCCTAGGGGTGGTGGCCTTCTAGTGGGGTATATTCCCTGCTAGTGGGCAGAGGTACCTTCACTTGCTGATGAATGGTCATCCAGAAGGGAAGTAGGTTGTGGGCTGATGCAAGACCAGTTTGGGCCTGTGTCTCTGATTTTACGGTCCTTTTGGGAGAACCTCACCCAACAGGGAGGAGTCACCCGGTGGGGAGGTCTCGCTGGTCGGTTTTCCTCCCAGAGGTTCCGTTCAATTCACAACTACCGCCTGGGCTGGGCAGCCTTCTTCTGCAATGTTCTCAGGGACCCGGACCTACCTCCTGGGCCTGGAAGCCTCACCCTTCGCAAACGAATCTCCTTAGGCTGCCTCTCCTCAGAGAAGCTGCCTGCAGTCCTGGAGCCTTCGCTCCACCCCTCAGTTTGTCTGTGGGGCCCTTCCACCAAGAAGCCGTCTAGGACCCTGCTCTGCGCTTTTCACCTGGCTATGCGGCCCCTCCTCTGAGCAGCCACCTGGAGCCCCTTACAATCGCTCCGAGTCCCAGTGACCCGCCACACGCCTTTTCCTCCGGCAGCCACCTGTTGTTCCATGCGGTCGCTCTAAGACCAAGTGACCCACCACGCACCACTTTCTCCACCAGGCAGTCACCCAGAGATCTGGTGTGTCACGAGTCCCAAGAACTCACTGTGCACCTTCTTGTCCCGACTGCCTCCCGTAGCCCTGGTGCAGTCACTTCGAGCCCAAGCACCCCGCCGCGCTCCTCCTCCTTCTCCAGACAACCCCCCTGTGTTCAGGAGCGGATGCTCTGGGACCAAACCACTCACCACGCTGTTCCACCGGATAGCCGCCCAGAGCCCTGGCGCAGCTGCTCCAATTCCAAGCGACGTGCCGAGCCCGTATTTCTCCTTCTCCTCTGGGCAGCCCCCTGTGTTCAGGGGTGGTCACGTTCAGTCCAAACAGCTCACCAAGCACCTTCTCCTTTGGGCAGCCTCCCAGAGCGCGGGTGGGTTGCGCCGAGTCCAAGCGCTGTGGTGAACAGCCACCTCTCCAATGCTCCCAGCTGTCTGCGATCACTGCTCCGGCGGGTGGAGGGGCGCCTCGCCGGCAGTTCTACTTTGCAAAGATCCCTGCTTTTGGGGCTACCGCCCTGTCCGGGGGCTACTGCCCCATCCGGGATGCCTGCCCAGTGGGAAACACTCACCCGGCTGCTTTGAGTTGGTCCCAAGTCTCTCAATATCTCCTTTTCTTGAGTCCTGAGTCCACGCTGCTCCTCCGGATAGCCGCCCGGAGCCCTGGCGCAGCTGATCCAATTTCAAGCAACGCCGAGCCCGTATTTCTCCTTCTCCTCTGGGCAGCCCCCTCTTCAATGCTCCCAGCTGTCTGCGATCACTGCTCCAGCGGGGGGAGGGGCGCCTCGCCGGCCGTTCTACTTTGCAAAGATCCCTGCTTTTGGGGCTACCGCCCCGTCCAGGACTCCTGCCCCGTCCAGGACGCCTGCCCAGTGGGGGACTCTCGCCCGGCTGCTTTGAGTTGGTCCCAAGGCTCTCTATATCTCCTCTTCTTGGGTCCTGAGTCCTGGAGCAACACGAAACGCAGCCACCCTCTAGTCCGACATCTTCTGCATATAATGTTTAATGCAAATTTCCTCCTCTCTGGGATAGATTGCAGTACTGCAAGGAAATTGTTCCTTAAAATAGCTGCAAGTTGAAGCTCTGGGTTCAATTCACATTAACTTAAATGACAAAAAAAAATCAAAGCTAGGAATGGTGGTGCATGTCTTGATACTGAGACCAGCCTAAGCAAATTCATGAGACCCTGTTTCAAAAAATAGAAAGGAGTGGGCCTCCTATGTTCAGGAACCACAGGTTTCTATGATACACAGTGGCTAAAGAATCATAGGAAGAATGCTGAGCACTGTGAAAACCAGGAAATAGTGAGTGTGCTTCAAGCATCTGGAGACTGGGGAGGGAAGCTAAAGCCCTTGGGACTGGCAATGGCAGAAGCAGAAATTATGGGCAAGGGCTCCTCATGTTCCTTTCAGTCTGCCAGCCAGTCTTCTGTGACAGCTCAGCCCTCAGTCCCTCTCTTTACTTCTAGTGAGGTTGATAGCTGGACCCTGGGCATCTTGCCACATTAGAGCAAGATGTCTTCAGCCTCTGCCTAAAGCCCCCTGAGGATATCAGTGTGCTGGCAGCCCAGAATCTTCCCAGGTTAATAGAAGAAGACTCAGAAGATTATTAGAGGAGAATGAGGGTGTCAATATGCTGGCAGCCCAGCATCTCCACAAGATGGGTGGTGAAGACTGAGAGGATCATTAAAGGAGAACCCCACTCCGTAGTTTTCCTGCATGAGAGTAACTGTGGTCTCTAGAAGTCTCAGTTCCTCCTTCCTGATGAGTTATCTAAATATCCAAATCCACAACCATGAACTCTATCCTAGCTATTCGTAAGTCTATGAATAAATCACTAAATTTTCTTTTTTTATTGGTTCTTTTTAGTTGTACATGACAATATAATTCATTTTGTTATAATCATACAAGAATGTAATATATCTTATTCTAATTAGGTCCTCATTCTTGTGGATGTTCACAATGGTGTTCATCATGGTGAATTCATGTATATACATAGAAAAGTTTTCTAAATTTACAGCTGCAGTTCACATTCCCAATGCCCATTTCCCCCTCAACATTATCAATTATTGGTTTCCCATGTTTTATTTCAAATGTATGTAATAATTTGTAGCTTAATCAAATATTGGGCAGCACATGCTGATGGTTTTGTGTTTGTGAGGAATTTATGTGAGATGGAAGCACTTGATCATTCCAAAAAAATGTGTGTGCATCTCCTCCCTTTGACTTCAAATGTATAGGCACCTTATCACAAAATTTTTGTGTTGAGATTCACCTTCGATGAATTTGCTGTATGATGCTTCCTTATATCAGTCTCATCCTTTCCTAGTCCTGTGTTTCAGAACTGACTGACATAAAGTGCCCACATCTGCTGTATCTAAAACTTCATGGGGTATGTAGTGAATATTAGCCTCTGAGTCTTGTCCTTTTGGAGAGTAGTTTGAAATATTGGATGGAGACTTTCAAGAGAGTAGCTGGGTGCCCTGTATCTGGGAGAACTCTCTTGATATAAAATTACTCTAAATGTAATCCCAGTGACCTGGGAGGATGAGGCAGGAAGATCACAATTCAAAGCTAGCTGCAGCTACTTTTTCAGGCACTTAGAAACTCAGCAAGACCCTATCACTAAACAAAATACAAAAAAGGGCTGAAGAGATGACTCAGTGGTGAAGCACCCCTGGGTTCAATCCCTAGTACAAAAAAAATAAGAAAATAAGAATAAAATAAAATCTTCTAAAAGAAAATTCAGTTTTTTTTAAGCTACTATGAATAGTGCTGCAATGAAAATTGTGTTCGACTCTTTCTTTGACATAAGATTCCAACTCTTTTAGATGTATACCCAGAATTTTACTGGATCACATGATATTTCTATTTTTATTTTTTTTTAAGTTTATAAACTATTTTGAAAAACAACTTTACCAAATTTGTATTCTCACCAAGAGATGTACAAAGTTTTTCTTTTATCCTTATCCTTATAATCTGGAGCACTTTTTTTTTTTTTTTTTGCATGTTTTTAGTATCTATTCCTGAAGCTGTGTTCAAGCTCCAGGAAGTCTATTGAACTGGTACCAAGAATTCCTGATGCAAATTTGTTAAAATCCAGGTTATTTGGAAGCCACTGTATGCTGGAAATAAAGAAAAAGGAATCAGTGACCTATACAATGTCCAAGGAGAAATTGTTGGGTTATGAGTAGTGGAGGGACAATAATCAGGAAGTGAACTCTCATTCAGGCTATCGATGGCATAATGTATTTCCCCCTATTAAATGCATGAATCAAGCTAAATAGAAACTCTACTGTCAGCAACAGCAGGTGGCAGAATATGCTGTTCAGTCCATTCTAAGGAAAAATTTACAACTTTGAAATATAATTCCTCTTCCCTGTTCCCTGTTTATAAAATCCATGAATGTACTTGAATACTCATAGAAAACCACTTTTTTGTGGTTGTGATATTGTGTATATCTAGTAACTACTTTTTTTCTAAAAAAAAAGTGTCAGCATTTTATTACAAAAGCTGAAAAGGAGACAGCAAAGATAAAGAAATCTTGAAACTTTCAGAGGAAAAAAAAGATTAGCTGTAGTCAGCAACAATTCAGAAATCAGGACACCTCCAAGTTACTTTAGGAAAATACCCCCAATATTTAATATAACCAAGGCTGATTTCTTGGTCACACTAATTTTTCACTGTGTGTTGGGAGGAGGGTTTACTTATTGAGGTCATTCAGGCACCTAATCTGACACAACTCCAACTTGGCATAGCTCTTTCCAACATGGAGGCAGGAAAAGTACTGTATGAAAAAATGATCTACTCTATCTTGATATTATGGGGAGTAGCATACATCATCTGTTCATGGTTTGTTTGTCAAAGCAAGTCCTAGTACTGTATCTTCACTTCTTATTTTTTCTTTTTTAAGTATTTTTAATTTTTTTGTTTGTTCTAATACATGACACTAGAGAACATTTGGGCATTTTGATAAATTTTACATAAATGAAGTATAACTTCTTTTCTCGGTTGTATTATCAATTTAGATGAAATCCACAGTAAAATTTAGAGCTGGTGTTGGTTTGATCCTGTTCTCTATTTACTCAAGTTAGCACTGGTTCTTGGGAATTTGGTCCCAATTAGATAGCAAATTGTTCAAGACAGGATTTCTTCCAAAGTGTACCCCAGATTTTCCTATCTGATGGAGTGTAAATATTTTCTCAGTTGTCTTATGTATCTCAATCTTTCAATTCATTTATAATTTTTTTAAAGAAGGACCTTATATTTATTTGGTTTCTAAAGATATGAAGTTTTGTGATTATCAAACACATAATGTTTCCTTCTTACAGTAGTCATTCAAGTCTTTTGACTGATTTTTTTTTTTTTTTTTTTTTTTTTTTTTGGTGCTGGGGATCGAACCCAGGGCCTTGTGCTTACAAGGCAAGCACTCTACCAACTGAGCTATCTCCCCAGCCCCAATTTTTTCCTTTTTATTAAGTGTTTAGTCATATGTGAGGTAATTAATTTCTTCCACTCTGTAACTTCTTTTTGTACCCTTTAATGATAGCACTTGAGAAATACAATTTTTATTTTTCTATTGATTCATTTATGAATTATTTTAGCCTGTTTTTTGCATAACTCTGAAATTAAGTACCTTTATTTCTTCCTTGAGATTGAAGTTCAGTGTGGCCTACCATTGATGTTTATTCCAGGCATCTCCAAGATATAATTTGGAGACTTAGTCTCACTCTGTTGTTCAAGCTGGCCTTGAAATTGCAGTCTCCCTGCACTAGCCAAACTGGCTAGAATTCCACTGTGTACCACCAGAACCCCTGCAACTCCCTTGCTTTTAACAACTTCAATCTTTTATATTTTGCTTTAATATTTAAATAGGTAAAAACCTCTGAAAATGATTTACTTCATGGTATGAGAAAAGGGCACAATAAAATTTTTGTCACATAGATACCATTCAAGGTTCCTGTCAGACCAGGCATTTTTTCTGAAGGCTCTGGAAATCCCAATCCACCCATTCTTCCACTGCTTCCTCAAGGCAGTTTCCAATCCACCCTGCCATCCCTGCACAGTCTCACTGGAGGGGGTTTTCCAAAATTCTTAGCCAGCAAGATGTCCTTCAGCTCCATGCATGTCCAAAGACTTTGAGGGATGGAGATGATCCATCTCACCTCAGAAACCAGATGGGGTCTCACTGTCCTTTCCAACCCTGTGCTACCCTGACCATCACTCTCCTGAACTGCCCACCATATGCTCAATAATGGGGCTGGATAATTCCCACATGGGAGATGTTTATTAGATTTTTTTTTTTTTTTTTGAGGTACTGGGGATCGAACTCAGGGCCTTGTGTGAGGCAAGCACTCTACCGGCTGAGCTATCTCCCTAGCCCTTATTGGATGTTTTTATGTGGTTCTTTGATTCACCTATTTCTGTCTGTCTGTCTATCTCTCTTGACTAAATTTCCTAAAGACAGAGACTAGGTCATTTTGCTTCTCATGTATAATTTCCTAGCACCTAGCAAAGCACATTATAGGCATTTAATATAAAACATGTTGATTATATAAATGGATGCAGCATAAATCTCTTCCTCAAAAGATAGTGGGACATAGACAGGTACGCATGACAATTCCTATGTATCTAGATAATGAAGGGCTCTGGGCAAAAGAATAATTCTGCTGCTGGAAATCTGGGGTTGGGAGCCAGTTTCACAAAAATGTTGAGCCCAAAGATGCCATCTCCAGCATCTCTGCAGAAAGGAGCCTGGGAGGATGAAGGGAAGGGAGCCCTGTTGAACTGTGTCCAACACAGACCACCCAACACAACGACTCCTGGGTGTGGAGCTGGGAGCTCAAAGTTCATTCAGTACAAATGTTCACTTTACAGATGAGAAAGCCAAGATGTGTCATGCCTTCCCAAGGCCGCACAGGTAAGAGGCAGAACTGAATTTTGAACCCTGGTCTCCTAAGCTCCCAAGAACAGTATTCTTATTCTCCCTCAGCATGTCCAAGTTCAAGGGGACTTCAAACCCCTGTCAGCTTTCCTTGAACTCCCACAGGCATTGAAAATATCTGGAAAGAGAAACACACATGCTCAAGGGGAGGTGAGATGAGGTAAAGGTAAAGGAAGAAGGCGATTCCAAGAAGGCTGCATGCTGGCTCTGGAGCTTCACCCTGTCAGGGCAGTTCTGCGAGGCTTGGCCATGTGGATACGCAGCAGCAGCAGGCCCAGGAAAAGGCTGCACTTCAATTCCCAGTGAAGGCTGTCAGGGGCGTCAGGATGAGATTTATGAGCTGAGCTGGTTCCAAACCACAGCAACCTGGCTCTGAAGTGGTTCCGAGGCACCTGGGGAGCTATGGAGGCTGTGGTCTGCACCTTACAAGGAAAACCACATTGTTTGTAGGGGCGGCTAAGTCTCTAGGTGGAGGACAGTCCATGCTGGCTACAGCTGCCAGAGCCTGCTGGATTGGTGAGGCATTTGGTGAAGTGCTTAAAACTGAGCACCCCAAATCCTCACACCTCCAATGCCGGACCCCAGGGCTGTACCTCTTTTGGTGGAGGTTTTCTGCAGAGACCTGATATGCAAGTGGGCCTGGCAGCCAGAGGTCAGGGCTGACCTGTGTGGGCTCTGCACAGGCTGGGTCCTCTGTGGAGAGGGGCCCTTGCTACATTGATGCCACTTGACATCACAAGTGATGTGGAAGGTGTCAGACCCAGTGCTGCCAGGTGGGACACATTTTCTTAGTGAAAGGGCTTCTCTTGGGGAGAGCTGGTAAACCTGCAGTGATAGGAACAGCACACACATACCTCCCCACACACCCACACTCAGAGATCTAAGGGGTTTTCTTGCAGAGAAGGGAGAAGAAACAGGTGGCATTCTCTGGAGAAGCTACAGAAGCAATTTGGCTCATGGCTCCCTTGGAGGTCTCTTGCTTAGGTCTCCAGAGAGAACTTGGAAGGCATGTACTTCCATCAGGAGACTCCTCTCAGCATCAGTGAGATAACTCAGGAATGACAAGGAGAGTGTGGGGAGCTGGTCAGGAGGCTCAGGAGTTCTGAAGTGGGACTTCAGGGCCAAGTTTGGCCTTTGCCTCAGCCTTGGGTGGCCACTGGGCTCTTAGGACCCAGTCTATTTTGTTGCTGATGGGAATGGGAGTAACCAGGGGTCCTTGGGCAGGCAGCAGGGTATCTCTGAGGACCCACAGGTAGGATTTCCTGTCCTGGCCACCGCACTTCCCCTAAGCCCCCACCTGTCACCTGGGAAAGACATTTACCTGAGGAGCTCTGCTTAGCTCCGCCTGGGACACAGCCTGAAGCTTGTGAGAACTGGAACAGAGTCATCTTTCCACTTCTTTAGGAGCCCCTCCCGCATCCCAACCTCACCGCCAACGTTGAGGGGCGGAGGTGGCCTCAGCATCCAGATGGGTCCTGTTTCCCTCATAGACGGGCCTGTTATGACTGCATTTTGCTGGCCTGCCTGCCTCCCCTGAGGATTGTGTAAACATTTCCAGAAGGATGCAGATAAGAAGAAGAAGAAAAAAGATCTATGTAAACACTAGATGCCTAGGGACCAGAAGTATTATTAGTATATTACACTTTAAAAAATACCCAATAACTCAACTGAAGGAAAGAAAAAAAGTGCTTTCATTCTAACTTCTCTTGTTGCTGGGTCAGGAATACCAGAGAATCCGGCATCTCAGGAGCCTTGTGACAGTGTGGCTCTCAGGAGGGGCAAGGAGGGACAGTGGAGAGGTTTGGTGTGGTGATGCCTCTGGCCCACGTGGAATGGGTGGGTGGGGCTCCCCTCCTACAAATTCAGAAACACTCAAGAGCGGGGCAGTTTAGAAAGCACCCGCTAACTGCTGCCTCCTGTGCCCTGTGGCCTGGTTCTGACCTGACCCCTGGCACTTTTCCTTGTCGATCACGCTCCTGTTGCTATGTTTCCAAGATCCTTTCCACAGCAGGATCTTTATATGTTGCTCCTTCAATTTCCAAAGCTTTTCCTGGCATTCCACTTAGCTCATTCCTCCCTGTCCCTTCAGGCTTTAGGTTAAGTATCCCCTCCTTTGAGAGGCCTTCCCTGATCATCCATTGAGAGGGAATGATCCTAGACTGATTTCTACTGGAACTCCCTTTAATTTTCTATTAGAGTTATTATCACATTAACTGTAACCTGTCCTTATTTTAATATTTATCTATTTATTTTCTGCCTTCCTGACTAGAGTGTAAAATCAAAAAGTGCTCAAAAACTTTTCTTGAATAAATGATTGAATCAAATTTCCTTTCAGGAGCGAACGGTGTGGGACAAATTTAACTCTGGCTCACAGCTTCCATAGGAAGGGGATTCATAAAGTTTCTCCTCCTCCTGGCCTGCTACCTAGGAGTATACCTGGCCAAAGTCTGTCTGCTTTATTTTGAATCCAAGAATCAACTGGAAAAAAGATTCTCAATCACTCTCTGAGGACAGATAATTTAAATTTCCCCTAGTCCAGTGGTTCTTGAGCTTGAAAGTGCATCAGAATTCCCTGGTGGGACGGTAGAAACATAGATCCCTAGGCCCTGTCCCCTGAGTTCCTTGTTCAGTAGATCTGGGATGGAGCCCAAGAGTATGCATCTCTGACAGACAGGTTCCCAAGTGATTCTAATGCTGCTGGTCTGGGACCACACTTTGAGACACACTGTCAGAGACATTGGAATCACCAGACATTGACAACTTAGAGTTTGAGCAGAAAGGAAGTAGCGAAGATTCTAAAGCTGCAAGACCTGGCAATGTTCAGAGAAGAGGTATGTTTGGAGGAGTCAAAACCTCTGAGGTCTACCAGGTAGCACTTAAAAAGTAGCCCACCTGGCCAGATGGCCTGTCATCCATCCCCATAATAGATTCATTTTATAAAGAGCCAACCAGTCAACCTACTGACTCCAACGTTGGGACGCATTGTCTCTTATGGGATGAGTGTGTGCTCCCCAAATTCGTATAAAGCCCTAACTTCCATTGCGGTGGCATCAGGAGGCAAGGCCTTGGGGTACTATTGGTTTAGATGAGGTTGTAGGGGTAGGATCCTCATGGAGGGGTTAGAACCATCATGGCGGGGTGGGGGGGCGGGTTAGTGCCCTCATAGGAGGAAGACAGCCAGATTGCTATTTCAAGGTGCTACCCACAAGCTTGAAAGAGGCCCCACCAGGCACTGAATCGACTGGTGTCTTGAACTTGGACTTCAAACCTCCAAAACTGTGAGCAATGAAAGTTTAAGCCACCCAGTCTGTGGTTCTCTTATCGCAGCCCAAGCTGATGAAGCCAAAGTGTGTCCTAGGATGAGACTTAAAATGGTAAAACTCAGGAAAGTTTTGGGACAATTTGGTCACTCGAATCCCAAGTCTCTTTGTTTCCAATAAGGAAAACGCAGAAAAATGACTCTGGTATAATGTTTATTTAAATAGTAATCTTAAAAAGGCTTTATTCAAATCATATAAACACAGTTTGACATTGTTGTTTATTTTTTACACTGAAGAATCACAGTAAAAGCTCTCAAGTTCCCGTGATCTGGCTCAGCCAACAAATGGTCGAATACCTTTAACTGCAAATCCAGGAAAAGTCAACCTTCTGTATGACAGTTTAACTTCTCCCCCTGTTTTCTTGTCATTCATGCTCATTCTGTGGACCATCATTCCTGTAAACTCGCCAAACCCACCCAAGAGAGAAAGCAACCCTGTGGCCCTGTTGACCGCCTAGTCCAGGAGAGCGTGGAGGTAATATGTCATTCAGTACAAGGCAGAAAGGACATCAATACTGTGAGCTGGGCTTCCCAAAGGGAACAGTTCAAGGAAATGGGTCAGCTAGCCTACCTGCAGATAAAGAAAACAAATGCACCAAGGTGTCCCGTGGCCAAGTTAGAATCACACCCAGCTGTCTTCCTTTGTGTCTTATGACAGACCAGCCTCCAGCCTTGGTGAGGTATCTACATGTAGCCCTGGGGACCTTCTTCTCTTCAGCACACAGGGCCCAGTTAGAGCCTCAAATCAACCAGTGGTGAATATGGATGTGGGACTTTCAGAGAGATGCACGTTGAATTGTACACAACTTACAGGTGAATCACAGGCCTGAGACAGGGCTGGTCTTTGGGAAATTATAATAAAATGGCCCACTGGGCTGGAGAAGGCCAGGACTCCCAGTGAGGGCTTTGAACTTTTCTTCTTCTGTGGGCTGCTTCTGGAAATCACTAGGACTCCCCAGCTTTCTGAACACTGAGCTGCATGAGAGGGTGAAGAGGAGGGTGAACCAATGAAAAACTTGTTTCTACTGCATGCCTGACTCAGGGGGCACTTAACACTAAGCCCTTGGGGCTTGACAGCTTTTCACCTCTAACTATCACTGTGCCAACGAGTGCCGAGATCAGCAGTTACACTGGGGGACCCTAGGTCAAAGTAACAACACCACCACTGTGTCCCACATGACCATTCACATACACAGTAGATACAGAGAACTCAAAGGCGCGCAAAGACACACACACTCGAATAATAGTGGTCCGTATGAACTCTCCCTCTCTGTGTATGAGGCACTGTGACATTACGATCTGAACTAGCATTTTCACGAGTTAACATGTAAAGGAAACATCCAGTCCCATCCACCCTTCCTCTTTCACCTGGGTATGAGACAGACAAAATCGTGAGTGACCATAGCAGCAAAGATGGTCTGTGAATTCAGTTTACCATTGATAGGCGATAGGCTGGGAATGCTGATTGGGTTCTAAATACATTTCCAGCACTCAGGCAATTCTTAGGCATTAGTACAAAACCAAGATTTGGATCTCAATGTGGACAATCCTATCCTTCACACAGTTTCACTCTATTCCTGACACCTCCCTTTCTAGAGTAGTTGAAGTCATCTAGGGATATGACTTCTCCTCCAATAGCAGGGCTCATTCCATTAGCAGGATCAGTGGTGAGTTGGGGGAACTGGGAATGGAGCCATTGGGGTTAGGGAGGGAGGAATGCCTTAACTTGAAAGATATGCATGATTCTACATAGAGGGAAAATACTTTTTTCTAGAATTTTTTTCAAGGCACTTAATAAAAAATACATAAATTGGTTGTGTGTGTGTGTGTGCACGTGTACACACGTGTATAAATAAGACTCTCTGGGGCAGTGTGGTTAGCTGTTAGTCCACGTGCTTGCAGACTGCTCATGCACATCCACTCTCTGACTCCTAGAAGGCTTAAGTGTGACCCAAAAGAGAAATCGGTGTTTACCAGCCTATCAGAGACTGAGTCATCAAAGTGCCTCCATCGTCACTGCTCAGCTTTGCCATCATGACCGTGGAGGCTGGCATCTCTCCTCCTTTCTAGCTAGCAGTCGGCAGTTATCTCTCACCCATGGAGAACACATGCCAAGAGCTTGTCTTTTCTTACCTGGCCTCTGAGAGCTATTTCTTGGCACTTAGAGATCTCAAAACTCTGTGTGCATGTGTGTGTACACGTGTGCGATGCACACATACGTGAACGTGTATATGAGTTAGAAGAACAAGGAGGAGGGAAAAGAAAAGGCAAAACCACCAGCTGAGGCCCCACCAGGGAAGCCTCCCAGCCACCAACTCTCGGTCTCGATTTATCCAATGGCTCCTATTCACAAAGCACTTTAAGGCTTGTCCGCTTTGCATGTGGAGGTGCGTCTGTGGATTTTGACGTGTGAAGTTTCCTTTCTGGTTTGTTTTAATTCGTAGATAAGAAAGAGCTGTTCAAGCTGACCCTAAAATGGCAATTTTCCCCTGGATAAAAAAAGTTAAAGGCAACAACATCCTACTAAATGCTAGGACTGGAAACGGCAGCTTGTAGGGTTGGCTGGCAGAACCTACACCACAGCAAATCCCTTAGGTTGTGAGACCAGAGAGGATGGGATAAGCTGGACGGCGTTTTTTATTTTGTTTGAGTTTTATTCTCAAGATGGGAAGGCTGAAAAGACCCTTTGCTTTTCAAGTGCTGATTAGGAAGCCAAAGTGGGGAATGATGGTCACGCTCCACGTTTTTGTTGGAGAAGTCATTCCGCCTCTTTGAGTTGCTCACAGACCAAAGAAATCAAATATAATAATCATCATCATCATAACAAACTCACAAATGAAAGGGAACTGTGACCCCAAAGAGATGAGCTCCTGCCTTTGTCTGGGCAGAGAACACGGCCCACTCCTGCAATGACTCGCCCCGGCGGGCTAGGTGGGGAATGATCCCCTTCGCGGCTGCATCTCTCTCCTTCCCTTGACTCGCCCGTCTGTCCTGTCCATACCTTCGGTATTCTGGATCAGTTTGATCGAGATTACGGCATTCAGTTTCCAAAGGAAAAAAAAAAAATGTCATCTTCACCAGCCCCTCTCACAGGAAGGAAGCATCGGATGGGATTCTGGTACAATCTGTCACGCCTCCGAGCAGCACCTCTGGTGGTTCATCTTGACCTTGTGCTTGAGGCCATCATAGAGCTCGAAGTTGTAGTTCTCGAGCGTGGTGCAGCTGCGGGAGCTCAGGCCTGAGTAGGAACAGGTGCAGTAGAGCAGGAGCCCGGCGCAGGTGGCCCCCAGGAGCACGCCCAGAGAGCTTATGGTGATGATGGTGATGAGAATGGGATCCAGGGTGTAGAGCCAGCTCTTTTCTTTGCCAGCCCCAGCCCCTGAGGTTGGGGAGGAGGAGTTGCTCCAGTCCACCTTTTACTCATCTGGAACATAAAACACAAGAGACTGTAGGCACGGCTCATCTCAGGGAGAAACAAAGGAGCCTCCAGCCCTGAGGCTCTTGGGAGCCCAGAAGCGAAGTGCAGGACCTAACCTGACTGGGTTCAAAGCCCAGCGCTGCACGTCCTGGCTGCGTGTGTCATTTTGGGCAAGTCATTAACCTGTCTTTGCCTTGGTTCTCTCAGCTGTAAAATGGGGCCATTTATAGATCATTGGATTGTCAGGTGGATGAAGTAAACTATTTGTCTCATATTTGGTGTCTGGTACATAGTTACTAAGTATTTGATATTTAAATAATTTGGCTCACGTCAGGTGAGCTCAGATTATTTTAGGGGTGCTGGGGATGAAACCAAGGGCCTTGCACAGGCTAGGCAGACTGTTGCCACTGAGCTACGCCTGAGCTCAGATTTTAGCAGAACCTTCAGGTGTTGGAGGGTGGTAGTCTCTATTGATTGTCTTCCAGTTCCTCTACCTTAATGTACTACTTAAAATATTGCCACAGATTACTCTGGTTGATGTCCCTCCATTTGAAGCTCTGTAAGGAGTTATCAACTCTCCAAAGGACTTTGATTTTGCTAATCATTTCACAATCTTTTTTTCTTTCCCCATTCTCTATTTTGCTCTGCTATTTACTGACTGAGACAGTAGCAGTATCTCATGAGATATTCAATGACATAAACACAAAACTGATCATATGGGTTTATATTTATTTATGGTCAACACACCATTTCTCTGCGTGATCAGAATCAGTTCAATGGTTCTCCAACCTTGAGAAAGACAGGAAAACTATGAAAAATTTCTCTACCTCTCAAATAAGGTTTGATCCTGGAAAATTACAAATTCTTCCCATATCTTAAACATCTTGCTCTTCCTCTTTCCAATGTTGACCTTCAATGTTCCTCCCTCCACTATACATACCGGCTTTCTACCCCACAATTTACTTCCTGTACTCTTTGTCTTTCTTGCTTTCATCACTTCTTCTCCTTTCCTCTTTGATATTCACCAAATTTTCTTTGGTCTGAGCATCTCTTGGGATAAAACTGATAATTTATATTCTATAGCCATAATCCTCATTTAACCTGTTGATTAAAACTAATGTTATAAAACTTATTCAGGTTAGATCATTTGACCTCAAGACATTTATAATATATACATTTATTCAACTGTTAGAACAGACTAGGACTCAGGTTTTAAATAATGATCCCGTATAATAAATGCTTATCATACATATTTCTTACCTTCTATAGTTTCTTTTATCTTCTTTTCTCCTCCTTGATTTGCATCACCAGATAAATACTGAAATAAAGAACATGAAGATTTTCAGACAACTCTCAGAGAAAGTGTGGTAAAGGTAAGACCATTAATGAGTAGCATAGAAATTTCTGAATCACTATTTAATAAGAGATCCAAATTTAATTTTTTTGAAATCTGTGAGATAAAAGTAAGCCAAGCACCTATGGAAAACTAAAACATGTCAGAAGAGAACCACATATACATTCATCACATTCTGTGAAAGTTTTATTTTCATATGGAAACTGAGGTTTAATGCAGGATGAAGCACAAGGAGATATATTCACTGAAAACCTTCTTACTAATGTACACATTCCCACAAGGACCTAACTTCAGCAAAGTGAGTCTATTTTTATCTAGCTCCAATAGAATATATTTAAAAAACACTGATTTGGACAAGTTCTTATGACTGCACCGGCTCTTATACAGTATTAAATATTGAAGACAGTCTATTCAAAGAATGATTTCAGCATCTAGATGAGATACGTGCTATGATAAGACAGGTTGGATTAAATTATGTTAGAAAGGGAAGAGTGTACTGTTGCTTTATTTTGATCCTCGAGGGTTTACAAAGTCAAAACTTCTGTAAATCATCTGAAAAAAAATCAAGGTACTGACAAGGCCTCTGATGCCTGAGGATGACCTCTATGTGGAAGACTTTTGCTGCGGTCTGCGCCTGGTCTAAAGTGGATGGATACAACCCGATTGGGAGAATCCATAAAGCTGCCAGGGACGGTGATGTCAAAGGAGTAAGGCGTCTGCTGGTTCGCGGGGGCTGTCATGTCAATGACATAGACAAGAAGAACAGGTAATAGAGTCTGCGAGTCCTGCAGCCCCAGAGGCAAGGGGCCTACCAGAGGAGGTGGGTCCGATGGGGCAAAGGCCTGCACTACCCCGGCCATGCCCTGGAGGGGACAGGGCAGCTGGGTGATCAGGCCTTCTTTCACCAACATGCATGGCTTTCCTATGCCCAGGGAGTCCTCAGCACACCATAGTACCTGTGGACCTGGGGGCAGTCTGTCACCCAGGCCTTCCTAAGGAGCAGCTACCCAGAAATATCTGGAAGAATTGGTGACATATTATATTAGTAGGAAAAGAAATATGTGTGAATGAAATGCCTGTTGTTTGGTGTAAACTAGCTGGATTTTTGTGCCACAAAATAATTCCCTGATCAAATATGGATTACTAATTGTAGATAATACAATAAGAAAAAAAGATAGAAGAAAATATAAGTCCTTCTTTATACATTTATATGTGTGTATGTGTGTCACACACAGAAACTTGTCTGAGTCCATTAGTGGCATCATAGCCTATCTTGGTATGTACCAACTGCAGTCATCCACCACTACTTTTAAGATATGGGCAGACCCTTCATTTCAGCTTTTGTATTAATCATATTTTGAGCCAGAGGACCAGAAATCTAATATCAAAATTTTAAAAATATATTTTTAGTTGCAGAGGGACACAAAAACTTCATTTATTTTTAGTTGGTACTGTGGATCAAACCCCGTACCTCACATAGGCGAGGCAAGTGCTCTACCCCTGAGCTACAACCTCAGGTCCCAATATCAAATTCAATCACTGATTTAAGAAGAATCCTTTGCTGTGCATAACCAATATTTATGACAACTTACAACAGCAATTAAAAAATGTGTTTTTTAAACGTTTTGGAGGAAATAAAAAAGTGATTTTCCCTCTGGCACTAAGGTCAATAATGATCCCTCTTGTTCTGAGTCTTCAACAACTTGGACTGCACAGCCACTGGTTCCTCCAGCTCTCCAGTCTGCAGATGACCACTGTGGGACTACCCAGCCAATCTAATAAATCTTCTCTTCATAATCATTTACACACACACACACACACACACACATCCTCTTGGTTCCCTTCTTCTAGAGAACCCTGACTACTACAATACTCAGATTGCTAAAAAAAAAAGTAAAGTCATTCTTTATCAGCTTCCCTCTATTGGATAGAGCATATACCCAATTTAACAAGAGTATATATTCTTTACATAAATGAAAGTACAGAATTTTGATTTTGAATCAAGAAAAATATGTAGAAATTTGATATATTTGTAAAAATTGATATATTGTGCTATGATTTTTAAAGGCATCAATAAATATAGTTTCCAAGTCATTCTAGACCCATTGGACCCAGGGAAAATGGATTGCCTTCAACTGACAATTTGTATAAAAATTGTATCTCACAACCTGGGAACAACAATTCCACTTCCAAGAATTGTATCTTAATGCAAGATTCATTTAAGAGAAAAATGAAATAAATGCAAAGAATTTCTCTGTAAGCTCTGTTTAGTAAAATGAGATGGAGAATCTCAAATGTCTCTCAAGAGGAATTTGATGGAATGCTATGTAACTATTTTAAGTAGCTATATTTACTTCCCTATAAAGATTCTCATGAGTAACTGGAGATATGGCTCAGTTGGTAGAGTGCTTGCCTAGCATGAATAAAGGCCCTGGGTTCAATCCCCAGCACAACCAAAAAAAAAAAAAAAAAAAAAAGAAAAAGAGATTCTCATGGCACACTTTATTTTATTAAAGCATTATAATTTTACAGAGTACTTGGGTTTATTATGACAAAAATTATATATGTATGGAATTTTATTTCAGTCCCCATTCTCCTCACTTCCCCCCACTAATACCACTGTTCACCAATAACTAGTTTTGGTTCCTCAAATATTGAAATTTGAGCATTAGAGAAGCACGCCAAGGTGCTATGGGGTCTGGATATCGATGTGTAGTTAGGCCACCAGAGATAAAAGTAGGAAAAATGTTTTCTTGGGGGGAAAGAGAAAATAAAACAGGTTGATGGTCAGGACCACCACTCCAAGTAAGGGGAGCAGTAATGATACCACCATTTACCGGTGATGAGTTCTGCTTCCTAAGGTGTTGAAGTATGATGTTATGGAAATGACAAGAAGGCACTTGGAAAGTAGAAGAAACTAAGCTTTATTTTATACCAGCAGGCCCAGGAGAGATTAGCACTCCAAAATTCTAAACCCTGATCCACGGTTTCTCACAATATTTATAGTTTATTTGATGTCATCTTAGATCCATCCTATCTTTGGGACTTTTTCCTCAATTTTTTTTTTTTTTTTTTAATTCCTAATCTTTGTGGCTGAAGGCCTTGTGCAGGGTCTGTAACATAAAGCATAGTCCCAGAACAGGTAAGAAGAAACAGTTCTTTTCACAGACATCTATTACATTTCAGGAGGGAGTAGTCACACTCTTAGTGCAGTTATTGACACTACAAATGGTAGGGACCCTACTGCAGAAATTCTAAGAGAGGGGAGGAGAACTGACCTCTTCCCCAGGCATTGGACTCTTACCATAACATTTTCCTAATTTCATTTCACAACCAGGTTTGATTTTGCCATCACGACATCAGAGAAGCCTGCCAAGGCAAGCATATTAGGCAGGTTTTATTTAAAGGTAATAAAACAGACATCTGGGGAGGGAGAAGGGGGCCATGGCTGATGTTCTACAGTCCCAAGAAATAAGCATGCCCTGCAAATCTTATAGATTAGGGTCTCCTTTGTTCTGTTCTCTCCCCCCTTATCTCTCCTTTCTGCCTAGGTCCAGGAGTTGCCAGTGACATCGCAAAAAAGGTGAACAGCAGATGGGCAGGGGGAGGGCCAAAGTGATTCAGGCAGGTAAGGGTCCAGGGGGTATTAATTAACAGCTCCCTGCCTGTAGTCCTTGACAAGGACAGGTACCTCTGGTAATCAAGGGGCTCCAGAGATCCTTGACTTTCCATTCCACCAAGGGCAGTCTCCAACTTCCAGATGCAGATGGTTTTCATGGCATCCATTTTCTCAATTTAACCTGATTCCCTGTTTCTGTATTAACTGCCTGTCCCCAATTCTGGCTTCATTTCCCCCTCTAGTTTTAGGAAATCCTTACTGCTATAAGGAAAGAGGCAAAGACTGCTCTGGCTCTTTTGAGCTGGAAGGGGGCCATGTGGGCAAGCAGGTTGGGGTTCCCTTTTAGAAAATCAGGTCAATTGAGGGGTCCACAGTAGAAGTCTGATTGGGGAAGAGAGATTTTAAAGTCATCTGGGTGTGGGTGTTTCTATGAGAGAGAAACAAAAAGACATGAGTACTGAAATGAGATTAATACAAAGTAAATGTTGCAGCATCTGAAACATGTCAATGAATATCATTAAGATGACAGAAGTCAATAAACTCTCACCAGGAGGTGAAAAAACTGAGTTGTTGTTCCATAACAAGGTCTAACAAAGGCTGGAGAGAACAAGGCCTTTATTTGGGAACGTTAACATTGTCAGAGGTATCAGGAATGTAAACACAACATTTAATTCTTAATGTCATTGATGTTCCCAGAAAATATAGTTAAACTTCTTAAAGTCACCTGATTTTTGTAAAATATCATTTTATTGGTATAACCTGTGTTTGGTAGCAATCTCTATATTTCTGTTACTAAGGGCTAGATAATCATACTAACAAACAGATTAAACCTACCTGTGTAGCTTAGGAAGATCTGTAGGCCTTTGACTACACATTTGTGACTCTGGCAGTTTATCTTGATAGTTGTCAGGCATGCCTGCCTAAGAAACTCTTTTGTAGCTTCCAGTCTTTACTTATTCTAGGGGGCTAACACAAGTATGCTTCTGATTACCTTTCTGTAGAAATGGCCTTCACCATGCTTTTATGATACTCTGTCAGGTGATACTACTTCTACCTGTGTGTGGCTCTGCCTGTCATTTAAGTATTGTCTTTGAAATTAACACATATGTTTCATCTCATTATTGGAGAAAATAAGCCTGCATGCTAACTTTTAAACAGAAAGAAAACTGAGCCAGAAATAAGAAAGAAAATAAAAAGTATTTATCTGGTATTAACTATATTCAATACATATGTATTTCTATATTTCTATACATTATTGCTCTTTTGATGATTTTTATGTTCCCCAAATTTTGGAGATTTTGTTTGATTAGTTTTCATATTTTACTATTCAGTTGTCTTTTAGTCATTTAACTTATTAAGTAAACCAGTTTTGATACTGCTTTGAAATATGAAGTACTATACAGAAGACACATCTAGTTTACCAATTCTTTCTTTGTGCTTATAGTCAATGATTAATTTTACCTGTTTTGGTTGTATTGTGCAATGCATGTTGGAATACCATCTAATTATATTTATGCAAAACCTATATCTTCAATGATTAAGCATACATGTGTTTGAGTGCTTACAATATCTTCAAACATTTTTGGATACATATTTTGAATAAAATGAAGTATAAAATCAAAATCATACAATGAGAAATCAGAAGCAATGTGATATATTACTTGCCATTGAATAAATAGAAAATTTGCTGACTATACAATCTGGCATATAAGATAGTTTCATATTTCTTCATACTCTTTTTACCATGGAATTCCAGTTTAATATATTACTTTTCTATCTCCGCCCTACTCATGAATTCCCGAATTTCAGGAAAAGTCTTATTTTTCTTTTGCAGTTAGCTTGGTACCTGGCACATACTGGGGACTCTAATAATGTTTGTTGAATGTCTAAATCTAACTTCAGTTTGGTTAAAGAATCAGTATTATTATCTCCATTTGGTTATTACTATTTCCATTTGGTTAAAGAATCAGTATTATTAAATTTATCTAAATAACTGAATGAACATCTTTCATACCTTTTTTATTACATATACTCTGGCAAGTATAAGATAAATGAGTTTAGAAACCTTATAAAATCATTAAATGCTCAAAAAATTAAAAATAATAAGTGATTTGGGATATTCAGCATCTAAAGAATTATTAGGACTTTGACAGGTGCATAATAAAATATTGAGAAAGGACCACAAGGATGAGAAAACACTGAACCATGAAAGGGGAATGCTGAGTTGATGAATAGGAAGATTGCAAGACTATTCATTGCTTGAAAATTAGCTACACTCTATTACTGTAAAGTTGGAATTCATGTCAGAAACACAAAAAAATACAACCATAGCTTGAGATGTAGATGAAAATTAACTCACCATAGTAGAAACATAACCACAGGGAAAGACAGGGCCTGAACAGAAGTGTGGGGAATTTAAATATCCTTTCAGGGGAATGAGAAGAAGATAGGGGGCACAACTAAAGATGCACAGACATAACAGGCAAAGTGGGGAGGGTGACTGATGTTTCAGGAGGAAGTGTGGGATCCAGTGCACCAATGGAAGGGGATAGTGCATTAGAGAATTTCCATGTCAGTATTGCACTGTAAGAAACAATTTGAATATAGAAAATGGACATGAAGCTGGATTGTGTGGAATCTAGAAATTGCCATGAAATAGGTGGCTGTGTAACCAGAGGGAGGTGTAAGTTAAAAATGAGAAATGCTGTCATGGAAGTTCTAAAGAGAAGCAGAACATCTTAGGTATATTTTAAATGTATTGGAAAAGTAAGCCACAAGGGAGAAATTGATGGTAAATTGGAAAGGATAAGTGATTGGTCAAGTTTTCAGAGATGATGAGAAATGAGCAAGATAAAATGAAGTGTTCAGGTGGTGGATTTTTCAAAAAAGGAGCAGAGGTAGTTAATGTGTTACAAGAAAAAGAAGTCAACATGATGAACATCTTGAAATGCTGGGATAGAACTAAAGGAAGGTAGTTTAAAATACAAAGTTCCTATTAAAGAGGTCTAGATTTGTTTGAGTTCAAGACAGTCAACTTGGAGCTCTGGAAGAGCTCTGTAAATAAAGTTAATAAACCATGATATGATTTCCATACCACCAATTTTTATGAGACCTTCAATGTATTAACTTCTCACCTCTCTCATTCTCATGTCCTTCCATTTTTAAATTACATTGTGATGAACAGAGGTGTAATTCCCTGATACTTCATCAAGGAAAGACTTATCATTATTACTGGTGGTGGCATCTGCAGGTAGCATTGGGCTGTCAGTTTCTTCAGCAGTTGCCTCTGTGGCAGAAAGTTACCTTATCCAAGGACAACTAATTTCGGGGACAACCCACACTCAGTGATTTTGGACAGGGACATAAAGGTCTGACGATTTGGGGCCCAAATGAGAGAATTTGGATAAGTCACGTTAGTTTTAGAGCTACCATTGTGCTGGACAGCATTGCTCTCTGGTCTGCTGTATAGCTGGGATCTCTCTTTGCCAGGCTTGCTGCCTCATCATCTTTTCCAAGTCTGTTGCTCCAAGACAAATCATTCACCAAAATTTGGTCTATAAATTCTGCCTTAAAGTCACTTCTAGAAAGTTTAACTTGTCATTGAAGTTGCTATAAAGATGTAAAGAGATAACGGTGCCTATGAAAATGTTTTACACTAAGTAAGTGTAGACACTACATGGTTGATAGTTTTATTAGAGTTCCTATTTCATAAAGAGGCATCCCATAATCTTCTGAATATCCTAAACTGGCTCATTTTAACAAAGTACTTTCTGTAAATACAGTTATTTGTCCTTTCAAACATGGTCTGTTATATTCTAGTAATTTTTCCACGAGTTTAAATGCATAGCTTTGGAGGTATTCCTTGACCATAGGCATTCTTTGACCATAGTTACCATATTGAATAGGAATTAATCAGGAATAGTACCTGACCATGTTTTAGGTTGCCTGTGACTATAGTTATAGGTAGTCCCTACTAAGAGTTAGAAACAACTCTATGTGGAACTTGCAGCTGTTCTGAAGTATGATAAAGAATCTGTAATTACATGGACATATGAGGGCAAACTCTTAGGTAAGAGTTCAGGAATTCAAAGATGGTGGGGGCAGGGTATAAGAAAAATGGTGCTGGAGGACAGGACAGAGAGACAAGTCATCATGCCCTGTTTACAGAGTCCCATTACCATGACAACTCCCATCACTGAGAACGTATGGCCTATGATAACTCCCACCACAGATTCAGCATTCTAAAATGACCAGTGAGGTAAAGTGGGCAGCATTCTAATTAGGTTTTCTAAAGTAACCAATGGGGTAAAATTGACCACTCTTCTAATCAGGTATTATAAGAGAACAAATGGATAAGATTTTTAATGGGCTTGCTGACCCAGCTCTGTCTCCACCCACCCAGCCCACACCATCAGAAGGAACAGCATGAGGAATCCATGTGTGTGGAGCAAAGAGCACTGAACCTGGGGTCACAAACCTGGGCATTTTGCATTAAAGGCCAATTCTTAGCTGTTACATGGGAGGATTCACTGAATTTAAAAAACTCAATATTGGGCTGGGTTTCACTCAGGGCTTGGAGCTGTGGGGATTCTGGGAGCCCTGTGAGAGCTTTCTTGGGTTGCAGGACTAAATCCCCAAGGCAGGGTGTTTATGCTAAAGGGTGGGTAGGATCTAGCTAAGTTAAAGGTTAGTGTGGACAGAGAGGTACTGGGGGGAACATTCTAGATACAAGTCCTGGGGTAGGTAAACCCAGAGAGCAAAACAAACCTCCTATCACAGAGATTCCTCCTTCTCTTGGCAGCCAGTGTTTGGGGGGTTACAGCAGAGAATAGGACCCCACCAGTCCAAGAGACCAGGTGATAATGACTCTGTTTCTGAGAGATGTATCATTTGGACAACTTATCTAGAGGTTCTGCTTCCTACTCTAGCATCCGGAAGTTGTACTTACTTCTTAGGACTAAGACAGGGATTCAAGGGGACAGTAATCAGAGTGATTAAAGAGGTTGCTAGACAAAGCAACACCCCAATTAATGCAGGCTACTGTGTCCTTTTGTCCTTTGCTGACCTGGATAAGTTGAAATTGTTCAATAAGTGGAAAAGATTCATGGGTTATTTTTGTTGTTGTTTTTCCTTTTGTTAGTTGTTGTTGTTTTATGTGATCTAGATTTGGTAAAACCTGGAGAAAGCTACAACTGTGTTTACCAAGTGGCCTTTCAAAGGCTGGATCACAATTTCCAGTCCACAATGATTCTCCAATGCAAGCCTGGGCAGTGCCTAGGTGGGGCCTGGGAGCCACAGGAAGGGCCCAGAGCCAAGCAGAGCACAGAGGGGAGGGGAGGAGGGCAGGGGTGGTGCTGGGTGGGGCCTGCCTGCACCACCACACCCATCATCAGAGCCGCCTGATCTGCAGTGTATAGTGAGAGTCAGACGTGTCCAGTCTGAGTTCAGGCCCAGCAGTGTCTCTTCTCTTCCTGGGAAAGGTGAACAAGGTGGCCTGGTGGAAAGCTTGGGTAAGTGGGGTCCAGCAGGGCAAGTGGGTTCCCGCCTGGTGTTGGGTGTTGGCCACTTGGGGCGCCTGAGACATCAAAGGCAGAACCTCTGATGCTGAGGTCAGCTCAGACTATACTTGGCTACCTGCCATGTCAAGCCCTGGGGAGGAAGCTGAGAAGAGACTGCCCAGATCTAGAGGAGCCACCACAAGGATAGGACCAGAGTGGGGAAGACGGACTGATAAAGACACCTTGAAATGCAACAGGGAAGAAAGGCTGGGAAGAGTTCAGAGAAAGAACCACTGCTGGGGTGGGGGTTCCATGTTGAGCTTCCTCTGAGAATGTGTGCAGGGTGTGCACTTGAGCCTGCCCTGGGGAGAATGCAGCAGAGTGTTCTTAGGGAGGGAATAGTATGCAACAGGTATGGAACAGAGGAGAGCTCAACTTTGGAGAGGCGTAGGTCTGAGTGACTTTAGGGCCCTGGATGGGTTGGAAATGCACCTGGAATCCATTGCCTGCCTTGTGAGGATCTTTGGAATCTGCCCTGTGGGCTTCTCCAGGCCCCATTTTTGTAGTGTGTCCTTGGTTTTTGGTATGGTTTCTGACTTAAGGGTCAAGATTGCTCTGTGCCTTTCTTATAAAGACATTTCTGTAGGGTAAGGCAAAATGTGGCAGCCCTTTGGTGCCCTTCATAGAGTGCAATACTGTTGTAGCCATAGGCTATGTAGTCAGCTTGTGGAAAGGTGCCTGTGTGGACTCATTCCCTCCTGGGCTGGCCCCAGCAGGAACCTGAGGCAAATCTATAGAGGGCCTAGGATAGAAACCTACAGAGTTCCACACTAGATCATGTCCAGCCTCTGAGACCCAGAACATTGCCACCGTTTTTCTAAAACTGGGAAGTGAGGCTCTGCTCTCAATGCAGCAAAACCAGAGCTGGGGAGTTAATAACAAATAATGCTCCCAACCCTATCTTCCAGTTGGGTCACACAGCCTGCTGAGTCATAGACCCTTGGATGCCAACTTGGGGGCAGGGGCAGAACTAGACACAGAATGCTCTGTTGTCCCTCAGGGTCCCAGATGGTCTGCATTCCTGTGGGTGAGGCCTTCTTCAGTGAAGTGTCCCAAGAAAACCCAGTGTCTGGGAAAGATTGAATCATGAATTGAGTGGGAGAAGTAAACAGAGCTCTGAGTCAGGCCACGAGTAAAGTCCCAATACCTCTGCTCATTAGCTGTGGGACTGAGTCCGGCTGCCTCTCCTATAAATTGGGACATTAACACCTGCTGAATGTGACTGTTGGGGAAGTTGATGAAATCCAAAGCACCTGACACAGGAAGGCTCTGGTCACAAACTCCTAACAGCAATATGGGGCTCTAAAAGCAAGGGACACAAGGTATGTGTGCACATAGTTGGGCCACATCTGGAACCACAGTGGTCATCTGGATGGAATTTACACCAAATTTATTGCCAACAGGTTCTGTTGTAAAATATGGTGCTAAGAAATGAGATAGATTTGTCATCAGACATTTGAAATTCAAGCAAAAAAAAAAAAATCTTTACTCAAAAGAGATACCCTTACAGATATACAGTAGGTAGAAATCTACAGTGTTTTCAGGATCTAACAGGATTTACATAAAAGGGTAGATGAATGGATCAATGGAGGAAGGGAGGGAGGGAGGAAAGAGAAGGGAAGAAAGTGGAATGGAGGAAGTTGGATGAATAGATGGAAGAAAGGAAGGAGAGCGTATGGAAAGAAGGAAAGGTAGACAGATGTAGTGTTTGGATGGCTGAGTAGAGAACGGAGGAATAGATGAGTGGGCAGATGGGGAATGATGAAAGAGATAGTGGAACATGAAACAACGTGACTGAACTCCTTTCCATTTGAAGAATCTCTAAGGGTCCTTCAGATTCAATGCCTATCTCCAATATCCCTCACTATTCACCATTTCTCCCAGAAA